>NC_061104.1:46135892-46160892 GCF_015104395.2 Macrobrachium nipponense
AAAAACAAAGCCTTCATACAAGCCATGAAGGAGTTATAGGAATTACTCTGTGGTCTTAAGGTATTTAATTTGTATTAGTATATATATTCATCACTTTTCATATGTGGGAGGATTTATTTGCTCTTGTGTGGAAGTGCATTTGGAATAAGCATTTTTGTTTTGTATGAATGAATAAAATTGCATGGTTTGATGAAAGTAGCTAGAGAATCAGACTTTATAAGAGTTAGTAAAAGTGTATGGAAGGTGTAAATTATAAATAGGAAAAGGTTAAGCACAACACTTCGAAAAATTTTAGTGTTGCTGGGACATTGTGAAATTATGGGAGTAATCTTAGCCCTTGGAATTCATTCACCTAGATAGTCGTAATAAGACAACTACTACATCAATATTATAAAAAAATTTAATGTGTATTTTTAGATTCCAAGATGGCATACACTACCAAGAGAAGCAATGAAATGAGCATTTGGAAGACAGTGTATGTACTACCAGAAAGATTCATTGAGTATAATCAGGAGTAAAGATATTTGTTGGTACATTAGGAGAATCTGACAAACTTTAGTGTTTGTTAAGAACACCATATATCAAAATGTTGGAGGTAGCAGCCAAGAAGTATAGAAGAGGAAACAGATGGCTTGTTAACTGCAGAAGTGTTCTTAAATGTGTCGAGTGGAGGGGGAGAGAAAAAATTGGCAAAACATTGGTAAATGTGACTAAAATGAAAGCAAAGACATTGTAGTTCGGACAGTGATAGTGTGGCTGCTGTAGTGATGATAAAGTTGGTGAACACAACACTATTTATTAAACATAACATGTCAGAGATGTTTAAGGTTACATGTGTGATGGAAGTTAGGTAAGTGAAAAGATGGAAGATTGTGATTCTTGTGTGATGACATGTTTTGGGCAACTGATAAAGATAAAGAGAAGTAATATGGTACTGATCTGTTGCAAGAGTTGAACAAATCATGTTGATGGGTTAAAATTAGGACTTTGACCAGTAAGAATTTAGAAAATGCACAAGATAGAAATGGCAAGAACTTATGAGACATGATTTGCCATAAGGGAAAACCTTAAGTAACACTTGAGCTATGATAATGGATCACACAACCTTGGCAAAGCCTTCATTGAGAAAGAATGTACTTTTGAAAATTTCCTTCTTTTATTGGACTTCAGAGCAGGAAAGTTTTTTTTTGAGACAGGAATCCCCAGACTTAGATTGGTGTATCACCTGTGTTCTTGATAATGTGACTGAGAGTGAATCAGCAGTGCTTAAAAGGATACATTATGATTTCTTACAAAACATTAACTAGCTTTTTCCAGCGTTTCACTATTGGAGGGAAAGTATTTCAAATATTGATTAGTAGTGTTGTTATTGCCATATATTTAATTACAGTTTTAGTGACTGACAAATTTTGCGATTTTGTAATCACTAGTTTCATTACGTGTGTTTTAGCCAATTTCGTCAGTGATTCACCCAAGAAAAATACAAGTCTTTGTTCTTTATAATCAAGATTGATGCTATTGGTAATAATTGGTAAATAAAATCACAAGAGCAAAGTAATTGTAGCGGTTGATATACATGCTGTGATTAAAGACTGTTCATATTTTGGTGTATAAATATTAGTTGTATAGTGAACCTGAATGTAGTAAACAAGGATTATTGTATTTTTATTGCAGTCAACTGGAATGCTCCATGTTTTAGTTAAAAATTGGGCATAATAGAAATAAATATTTAGTTTTTAGTTGACTTGTTAATTAAATAAAACTTAAATAAAATAAAACTTCAACATGCCCTGTAACATTGCCTGTACATGGTGCATCCCACCTCATCACAGGCCTCTTAAAGAATATAAAAGATGGTTTTGTTGATTAATGACTTAAAGTTTCTGATTTTTTAATAAAATTTCAGTTTTTATTATTGGAAGTTTTGGAGAAAACATATGTTATGATAATTTAGTAGTAACTGATGCAAGAAAGACCTTTCCTGAAGAAAGCCTCTGGGTTTGTTTTGCAAAGATTTACAGTGAATTAGTCATCTGTTTTGGGTTCAACTTTTGGGTGGAAGACTTTGTGAGAGCATGTTCACTTGCTCACTTTATATTAGTAAAACTTCATTATATTAATATTAAGCAGACAATTCCATTCTCCACACACTGTCCATTCTTCCTTTATGCAAGTTCCTAATATGTGAGGTAGGCTTAGAAATAGGAAATGCCTCTTATTATACAAAACTCATTCATATAGGGTGAACCCATCTTTTTAAAAGTAAATCAGAAAAGCAAAAATCGCAATATGAAAGCCTCTCTTGAAAAATGCAACCAACAGGAGCCCACAATGCGCAAAGAAACTTGACAGACGGTTGCCACCTTGTACATATGATAATAATAACATAGCTGTATATTTTTAATTTCAGTAAACTTCATGATTGCAATATAATTGCATCAAATGGATTGAGTAATGTGCCTAGGAAGTTGGAATGGTCATTTCATGAAGTGAAAGTAATGTTATAAAACTATTCTGGTTTGAAATATTTCTTAATCTATCTATAGAAGTCAAAATCCATTGTACCGTGTAACAAATACATTTTAAATAGAGTTGGAGATATCACAGAATTGTCAAGAACAGAAGTAGACTGACACTTTCTTTGAAAAACTTTTAATTTATTACTATTTGTGTATTGTGTAGTACGTGTGAATCAATCATAAAAGTAAGCAAATACATTAAAAACATAAGTAGGTTGTCTCTCCTTTGCAAATCATAAGTGTTTTCCATGAATGGAAAGAAGACTTGAACACAACAGTTAATCTATGTAGATATTAATTTTTTAACTTTTGAAATATGTAAAAAAAATGATTGTGATATGTATGTTGTGCATGCTAATCTTTGCATAAAACTAAGTCAAATATGAAAAGAAAATAATGAAATATTGTAGCAGAAGTGGGAATCCCAGCATGTGCTTTTAGTGGGCTTCTCTCCTCCCTTGCAGTGAAGTAGTTTCTTGTGGTTATTACTATATGTAGTAGTATTGATTTTGATTATAAGTTATACTGTGGTCATGTAACTTTGACCATATTTTGTCACCTAACAAGAATTTAATCTTAGGTGTTAATCATAATTGTACATACTGGACAAATAAATGTCAAGACCTGGTGTTATGTCAACCAAAAACATTTATTCTTATAAATATTTCTCAAATCCCTATTATGAAAGGCATTCTGTCAGCCATATTCTCACATATTAGGAAAATGGACTTGTGCTTCAATGGATTTGAAATGGACATGAACTTGAACAGGAAAGTTTAATGTAGTTTGACAACCAATAGGAAGAAAGGAAAAGTTATAAGGCATTGCATTTGGAGACAAAAGAAGTTCTATAAATAAAGAAAAGTCTTCAGAATGAGAATCACAAACCTTCAGATTTATGCACATTGATTTTCCATGTAAAAAATTTTTTAAAAGGGTTGGCCATCATTAAGTTCATAAATTGAACATTTATTTGCTAATACTGTATAGCTCATGTCGGTAGATACCGACCTTCACTGATTTGTTCACGAGTTACAAAACCTCATTGTGATGTATTCTTAGATGTAATTCACATAGTTCAGTAACATTCAAATTGAGTATGAGAGTGAGAGCATTATTACTGTATCATTACTGGTTTATAAGAATTACCTTGTGATAAATTGATGTTATTAGATTTGCAAATGACACTTTCATGTGGAAGGTTTCTTTTACAGTAACATTTTATGAAATGTGAATTCCATGATGCTCATCCTCTCACAATCATGGTTCCTTTTCCTTGGCTTTGTTAATCATTTCTTTCATCTTGTTCTCTCTGAAACCCAATATTATAATTGTAATTTTATGACTCCTTCTTTGCCTGTGTTCATATTTTGTAGCCTCACAGAGTACTTCTTTAGGGTGACAGGTGTCTGACCGACTTTTAATTGTGGATTTGGTGGGATACTATATAATCCTTAGAACATTTTCTTCCAATTTTCTAAATCATAAACCAGTTCTGTTCCTTTGAAGGTAAGAACAAATTTGTGCTTTTGTAGCCAGTGTGTGTTTAGATGGTAAAAGAGGTCAGACTTTCAACATAATTTAGGTAGGAATACAGTTATTAGGTTTTTGAATATGGCGTACATAAATCATTATCAAATTAAGATGGACCCAGTCCCCACTGTCTGTGGTTATGGATGTATGATTTGGAAATCTTGAATTTCTTTGGAAAAGTAGTTGTGTTAGTGGTATGAATGTTGAACAAAAAAAAGACAAGAAATTTGTTTAAATAAAATAAGCTTTAATAGATTCCTTGTGATATTTTACATAGGTGGTTCCGCACTAGAACAAAGCAAGTGCATATTGCAACAAATTTCTTTGGTTTCCTTGAGATTCTAAGTTACTGGAAAGACACTCCTCTTTACTTACTATGTTTGAAGGTGTTTAAAAATGGTTAGCTCATTTTAATTTAACCAGAAAAGAAGTGAGGTAGATGAAGAAATATGTGAAAATTATTTAATGATATTTTATTTTTTTGCCAAATACTAGGTCACCCATTATTCAGAGATGCAGTGAACTGAAGTAATACTTGATGTAGCAGTTGACAGAGCACTCAAATGAACTAGAAGGTGCACCCAAGTTTTACAGAATTATAAAATGTTTCTGTAAGTAAGATGTACTTAAAATGTATAGATCCATCATATCAGTAGTTTAAGTATATTTTGGTGATATGGATTGTCTCACCGGTCTGGCCAAGTTTTGGGAGTTACTGTGTTCATATGGATAACAAGCCTTATTTTTACATGAATAGCAAGCTTCTTTTGTTCTTGAATAAAACACCCTGGATTACCTTAATGTTGCTAAATTAGGGTGAAAACCCCACTACTGTGGGAAGTGACCCAGCTAAACCATTCACCATTAAATATCTGAGGTTCTTTGTGAAATGTTTTTGTCTATTATGTATGTGCATGTTCTCTTAGGATTCTTTTCACTTCATCTGTGATCAGCTGAATATTTCTTCTCTTGATTTATTTGAGAATGCTCTTCATCTGCCATCAGAATCCAGTGTGCTCTCTGGTGTGACTGTTTTCAGTCATATATTAAGTAATTACATTTGTACATTAACTGCTTTCTCCAATTCTCAATTGTTTGGCTTGGTTCTTTAACATGATACAGTCGGCAAGATTCCAGCAGGTTGGTCATGGACTGTGACAATTGGCAAAGTAACCAGGGACATTGGGGAGCTGCCCAGTGAAGCTCTTAGGGATACTACTGTGCAGGAACCTGGACAAGGACACTTGAATGTCAATCATTGGTGTTATAAATAAGAACCAGTTGTTGAAGCTACGAAATGGGAGCCAGGTGTGGGTGGTGTATAGGGGAGGCTGGTCATCGTCTTCCGTGTTTCATCCTATCCAAACCAAGATAGACGGAAGAGTGACCAGGAGAAAAGATAATTGTTCAGAACAGTCTTCTCTGGTCAGAGATGATGAATACCCAGTTTTTGCAAGCAATATATATATTTTTTTTTTACTCAGTTCCTGCAAGCAATATTTTTCTGATTCAAGGAAGTACATAGTTGCAGAAGGCACAATAAGCACCTCCAATCACCAGGTGACCAGAATCAGATCCAGAATATGCATTGTGAAAGTGACATGCTGGAGCTGCTGCTCTTCCTCATCATGCTGTCCGTAGACAAAGCTTTCTCTTCCACTGTGGTGGATCCTGTAAGTGAAATATTACCATTTCTTGCTATAATGTAATGGTCACTAGTGTCATGTTTTGTGTATGTATTCCATGCTGTTCTTTCCTGTTTTGATTTGCAGCTAGTGTACACTCATTTCTGTACTTTAAAAGGACATACCAATCAGGAAAGTAAAGGGAGCACAGACTGGATCTGTAGTGCACCTTTCTTACTACCAGTGGAGAAAGTATCTTTGAGAGAAATGCTTATGATAATGAAGACTTGCATGAATAGAAGATGACATGGCAGCATTTGCTTGAGGTCAGGAATGAATCTGCCATGCCATTAACTTGGGTTCAGTCATACCCATAATCAAGATCTCAAAAATTGATGATGGCAAGGAAGCACCAGTAGACATGTTAGCCATTAAAAGCATATTATTATTCAGATCCTATGATAGATTATGCATTTTCAGTCATGCCCATTTTTAAGTTCTTAAAGAAGTGCAATTTAGTTGATAAAATATAAATCTAAGTAAACTTTGAAAATACGAAAATTATTAGACTAATGAATTTTAAAACAAAACTTTTAAATGTTACTTAACTTATTCTGATTTGATTTTTTTATGAAAATATGGATATATGAGTAAATGTATTTATAGTTTACATGTGTTCCTGTGTGAGTGTGTGCCTTTGTGCAGTTTTTAGTTTAATTTTCACTCATTCGTCATCACACCGAAAAAACACTTCGGTTCCAGAGCTTTGCCTCTGGCCTAGACATGGTTTTTTTTAATTTTAATCTAATCCTTCGGGCCAGCCCTATGAGAGCTGAAAGTCAGCTCAGTGGTCTGGTTAAACTACTTTAATAATAATAATAATAATATGATAGATTAATGGTAAGAACTTACAAGGACCTAAAAGCATCGTATAGGGGAATGGTCAAGGTTGCTGAACTTCTCCCTTTTCTTCATGACATAGTATCCTTTATTAATGGTGAACAAGGGGTTACAGTCTCAGATCATCTCCAGTCAGAGTTGTATGGACCTTTTTCCAGCAGGGCCTAAACTTCTAGAATGTAGAAAATTTTTTGACTGGTTAGGAAACAAATTAACCTTTTACTTAGTGAATCATGCTGCTGTTGTCATGGATATTTTGTTTGTTCTTGTGTGTCTGAAGGACCATGGTCTTCCTATTTTTCCACAATTTCTACCGAGCTGAGGAAGGTTTACAACTCTTGGCAATAGCTAGCTTGAAGAGCACGGATGCAATAAAGCATTTTTCTAGAAAGGTTACTGGTTTCTATTGCAAGATCCAATTGGCATCCAAGGTTACTGGCAAATGCAGAAAAAACAATTTCTGAGTCCTATTGGTAAGGAAGTGCATCCAGAAGGGAGATTTAGTGGCATCCATAGATCTGAATGATTCTTCAAGGTAAATTATCTTATCAGTCTGGGGAATATTACCACCTGAGGTGCCTTACATTGCCAAATATGCTACTCTACACAGACCGTGAGTGACAGCTGAGGGAGTCACATTGGAATGACAACAATGAACAGTGGCCTGGATAAACTGCATAATGGTAATAATATTGAGATGATATGGTTCCAGTTAAGAAATTAACTGTTACACCAGTTCCATTGTGCAATACGTAGTTCTCATTTTATTTAACTTGATAAGTTATTAAGTAAATAATAGTTAATATCCATTAAGTTACAATAGTCCCATTCCCAAACCCCTTTACTATTATATTTAGGGATTGGACCAAAGGTTTGTACAAAGTATGAAAATAAAGCCCAGAAAGTAATTATAAAAGATGTTAATTTTTAATTACATAATATTTCTTGTTCGTCGTCATACAGTTTGGGAGATGACAAGGATTAGAGCCTGTCCGTTAATTTGCAGTATCCGTTACTTTCTTTCCATTTACAAAATATGACAAATTGCTTTTAATAAAGGACACGTTAAATATTTCTGATGGTTTCATCATAATTTTACGTATGATATACTAGTATACTATCGTAGTTCATTATGTAATGAAAATTGCGTCATTATATTAGAAGGCAAGACACAGTCGACCACCTGTATTCATGTTCTTGAGATTCTGGGACTCATCTATTTGCAGATTTCTCTTTGGATCATATCTACCCATTATTCACGGGAACTTTGCCTATTCGCTGTATTTTTCACTGAGAAATATTCACTGATTGCTGTGTTTTCATATCAATATTATGACTAAGTGCACTTTTTATGATAAAACTATTAAAATACTCGGGTATACGCATTTTAAGAGGGTTTTTCTTGTGTTTGAACTAACAAAATAAGCAGTTTTAAGCATAGTTAGAGGGGTGTAAGCATTCACAGATTTTAGCTATTTGTTGGGGAGTCTGGTACACATCCCCGCGAATACGGGGGTCCACGGTATTACATTTCCGAGTTTGATCAAGGCTAACAAATTCCTTTACAAAGTATAAAAAATTGTTTTGCAGGTCTGCATGTTAGACGAGTTTTGTTTAAAATAACCTTGTCAGTAATGGTTAACTGAGTTTTAGTACAGTAGTTCTATTGGGTGCAACACTTTTTCCACTCCTTGGTACATTCCCCTTTGTCTTTGTGTTCATTTGCTCTTCTGGTCTGATAGCCAACTTCTGACCCTCACTGATGACAGAGGGGCATAGCTTCCTTACCAGGGTGGAACTGCTGTTGTGTCAGCTTGAAAACAGATTACAGAGCACAGTGAATATAAAAGGTTAGGTAAAATCACTCTATCACCAATCGTTGACCTCACCTACGGCAAAGATTAAAATCATAAAATGGCAGATTGAGAGATATAGAAAAACTTGTGGCTGTAAAATTTTGTTTAAATTTGTAGTAAATTGAAATTGTATCAAAATAGTCTAATAAGAAAATTTGTAAAATATAGTTCAAAAGAAACAGCAGACGTCGAGTCCCATGTAAAAGGATGTATGTTAGCCTATTAATATATGTACATGAAGACATACAAATTTTGAACCCTATTCTGAAACATAGCAACCTTAAGTTAACTACAAAACCAGAAATATTTAAAGAACAAAAATACAGTTCCAATCATATTAAATAATGCAGTATTACTTTTGTAAAATTATCTGTCCACCCTTGCATAATACCATCAATATCTACATGATTCATTGGCATGTTAATGATCTTAAACAATTCAATCAGTAGGGAATTATATTCCTGCCTCTTCTTCAGCTGCTGTATGAAATGACAGAGGAACTAGTGTACTATATTATGTTCCACATTGAAACCAATAATGTTTTTGCAATTATTTATACAATCAACCAAATAAGGTTGTAGAATTAAATAACGTTCAAAAGCATTACATTCCAATTTGAGACTTCATTTACTATACAGCAAGTATTGCTGAACAATATGTTGAACATGTGTTGAATATATTGATTAAGCCTTGTATCTTTGTCAAATGACAGTGAAACTGTTTAAAACATGCACTAAAGGCCCTGTGGAATTAAGGCATGTATTTTCTGTGCAAATAAAAAAAGATTATTGATTGGAGTCATTAATAGTGTAGGAAGAAGTTTTGAAAATATTTTTAGCACCTAAAATTTTGAATTTTTTTTTTTAAATAGCTGAGGAGATACACTTAAAAAAATAACCACATGCAGTAAGTACCTGCTCTGCTTTAGGAAAATGTAAAATCACTTAAACTTGTTCTCCCCCCCAAAAGTAAAATAAGGCAGTGCTATAATTATTACAGTAACTGATTCCAGACCAGCGATGCTGTCAAAACAGGCAACAGATTGTTACTGGAAAAGGATGGAAAATAAAAACATTGCCAACATATGTACTATATAAAAGGCTGGAATATCTAGTAGGACCAAATGATGCTTGAAGCTTCAGGGACCAGCTTAATTGTTAATAACAGTTGAGATGATGAAGAGAACCCTCAAGTAAAACAGTGAATTCAGAACTTTATCTAAGAAGACTTGATACCACAGAAATCAGAGTACGTATATCTCGATCTGATCTGATCATTACTTAATCTGAAAGACATTATGTTGTCACAGGAACTGAAAAGTATTGCTGCCAATTCATAGGGAAGAGCAGCAAAGGTCTGTTGATATAAGTTAACTAATCCATTATGTATCAAAAGAAAACTTAATTTTGAAAACATGGAAAGAAAGTAGAAATAATCAAGATTATATCTTGGGCAGAAGTATAGCAACTGCAAAGGACCATCAGAAAAATATGTTGATTATCATATTTTATATAAAGATCTAAAATTAAAACATACCCCTCCAAGAATTAGAGTGAGGGTGCACCTGGTATGCTGAGTTAGACAACCAGAGAGGAAGCAATTTTGATCTTCAAAACTGGTACATTCATACAGTCTGGAGAAATAAGTACTTGCCACAACATGCTTACACTAGTTGTTTAAGAATGCAGAAACAAGGTGGCGTTGTTATAGCCGTGGGAGTGACTGAATTACTTAAATTACTGTAAGTGCTTATAAGACACTTCCTGCTTTGCAAAATATTGTAAAATTGTCGTGGTCTAACAGTTCTAGAAGTACTGTACTATGTGACATGGTCATAAAATTTTGTTGCTACTTGAAAACATCAAAACTCAAATCCAAAACTAACATTGGATTTTCAGCTATCCATAAAAATCCAGGTGCAGTCCTTTTTCCTCGCAATATGTTCCACAAAAGTCCCTCGTATCCAATTCGGTCATATTTGTTCCTATGGAAATACAGACCATCACCTTTTGTATAGGAGTACCCTTCAGTGTAAGCTTGAATTGATCTGAAAACTTGGTATCCAAGGTAGTTAATAGGTGGAGGGTGAGTATCCCTCGCTCACCAAACGTTATACTACTCCCTCTTCTGTTGGCCATAATAGAAAATAGAGCTGCTACATTCTTGACCCCCTGTAGAGGTTGAGAATTTGGGAGTGTTTGGATGAGTATGTGCTCATTGTCACTTATGTGTGTCATTTTTATTTTTACTTTTTTGCCTTGCTTCGTGTTTGTTTCAAATATAGAAAAAAACATGAATAACATCATGTTATGGATGTGCCTGCCTTTTGTGGGTGGTTCATATTATTTCTTATTATTATTAATATTAATATTATTGTTTTTATTATTTTTTCAGTAGATGAAACCCATTCACATGGAAGAAAGACACAGGCGCCATTGACTTAAACCTCAAGCTTCCCAAGAATTATTCATTACATCACATGTAATGAATAATCCTCCCTCTTTAATTGCAGCCTGCAAGCGTTTGTCCTGTTTTAGGGCTTCTTACTGGGATTGTGGTGTATGGGAGTCTCACCCCAGTAGGTTACATTTGGAAGGAAGGATAAAATGCAATTGCAGGTTTCTTTGGGGAGAAATATTCTTATGGAGATGCTCTGTAACCCTTCAAGTTCCTTTCTGTCTTCCATTCCTGTTCCTCCTGTGAGTGGCCCCTTTTAGGTGGGTTACCACTAGGCCTGTTAAACCTGATCATGAACTTTTGCTTCGAGGACAAAGCAGTTTCTAAGGGAAGTGCGCTATCAGTAATCGTCTCGCCCTGCTACTTATCTAATAATGATGATGATGTTACAGGTACCCATAAGCTTTTTTCTTTGTTGGAGTACCTGAGTAGCCCCTCTTTTATAGCCTTCCTTGATAACCTGGTGGAGGAGGTCTTGTCACCTGAGCCTTCTTCTTAGGTAGTTCCTGATGGGTCTACAGCTTTTTCAGCTTTGTCAATTTCTACAGAAGGGAACACCTTCCTGAAGCAATAATCTTACTCACGGTGGATTCTGCAGTGGGAGTGACTTCATATATCAGCACCTGCCTTGGCCAGTCTTTCAGTGTGTAAGGCAAGTAAGACCAATAAAAAGGAAAGGGAAGAAGCGCTTCCGGTGTTGTTTTTCTTCGTCCTCATCTTCATTGTTGGACTAATTTTCCTCCTTGTTCCTGGACTGTCTCCCATTAAGTAGGCAGAAGTAGAAGGGAAAGTCATCGGCCTTGCATAAGAAGTCTAGGAGGGCTTCTTCTAAATGCTCTCTTTGCTCAGTGGAGAGTGGAGGCTCACAATCATCCGGCAGTGATTGATCTACCATAAGTAGGGCATGCGACACAGTGACAGCTCACTAAGTCTTGAGGTCTGCTTTTGTCTTGTCACACCATGAGTGCCCAGGCTCACATCTGAACAATCAGATGGTCATAGGAAGTGAGGTAGGCAGTACAACCCTTCTCCCTGCACCTCCTCTGGGTTGCACAGTGAGGGGATTGCATAACCCAATCACCTGTCTTGGGCTTGGTTAGCAGATTGGGTTTGTGCTGAAAACAGGGGGAGGCTGCAGGATGGAACCTGTATTATTCACATGCTCTATACAGTCTAGTTCCCAGTAACATTTATGATCCAGGCACTTCCTCTCCTGGGAGAGAGCTTCTTTGACCTCTTCCATCTCTGGTGTGCACAGTTTGCCACCTGGGTGGGAGGGGAGGGGAATGGTTGGTACAAGGGCCCTTCCTTCCCCTCTGTCCTCTGATTCTGTAGTATTGAGCTTTAGAGTTAGAAAGGCAGTGGTGTCTGAAATTGGAACAGAGTTCTGATAGTGACAATGGTGCTCTTGTACATTTTCTCTGGCTGAAGCTTGTCTAGCTGCTCAGTATGGGACCATGAATGTCCTAGGGATCAGAATTCTGGCTGAAGAAGAGGCAAATTATGTCTTGGGGGATGGGATGGGACCAGACAGTCCCTCGTCAGAGATACACTCATCCTTGAGTGGAATAAGGTTGGGGAGGCAACTGCAGTTTTGTATCAGTAGACTGTCTTGTCTACATAATTGATTTTTTGGAATACTCTACTTTGGAGACAGTCCTCATTCTGGTAGCCATAGCCACAGTTATTGCAAAGTGTTTGGGAGGAGGCATGTGCCTTGATCTGCAGGTCGGAGTTCCCTTGCCTCCAGCAGATCGTGCAGCCTCCTTTCCCCTGCCTGCTCTCATGCCAGAGGAGGTATTATGTGGCAGAAGATGTGGAGGCCACTGCATTGGTGCAAGATTTGTTAGTCTGCATGTTGGTAAACAACCTACCTGATGCCGGAGAGGCTTTGTCAGAAGGGTGTTTCATTCACTGCAGCTTAGGTTGCTGAGTTGGAGAGTTTCCAGATGTCTCTCTCGACTGTTTTGTGGCGTGATCTCTGGCTGAATGCAGTAAAAGTCTCCACCTTGTCAGACATCTCATTTAGGAGCTAGAAAGCAGTATTCAGGAGGTTGCTGGTGCCAGTGAATAGTACCCTGATCTTCCTGGCACATCAGAGTACCAGCCATTGGGAAAGACATACGTAATTATCACTTTTTCTTTAGGAAAGTTTCTCTTTGGGAGTAACCTGTCACTATAGTTCAGTTTTAGGCTCAGCTACTCTTTTCAAATAGTAAGGTTGCAGCCACAGGAGATCGTAGAGTCATGGAGCCCTGGGATCCTCTCATCACCGGCGCTGCATTTAAGCCTTCAGGTTCAAAGACAGTTTGGCTAAACCTGTGGGTCTGACAAAACCCTCCAAGTCTGGGTTGTTGAGGAAGCCTGCTCTTCAGAAACCCAGGCAAGTAGCTCAACCTTCTAACTCTAAGAAGGTGGCGAGCCTTCTCCTCAAGCATTTTGTTCACCTTCCTTTGGTGATGCCAAGGAGGGAGAAAAGGGGAAAAAGAAGGGAGGGAGTAGCTGAGGGTGGTGATCCCCCTTCCTCTGCTGCCACAAGTAGCGAGTTGCCAGTCTTGCCATTAAGCCATATGGTAGGTGTAGGGAGCAGTCCTTTGGGACAATTATAGCCCTTTGTTTCTGGACATTTGTCCTCTCCTCTTGGATGAACAAAAAAGTTCCACTTCTATCTTTCAGATTTGCAGATACGTCTATCCCTGTCAGACCATGTGTAATTGATGTGGGAGAAGGCACCATAGAAGTTGTAGAGCACTTGTTCCTGGGTTTCTACAGTCAGATTTTCTTGATGGAGAATGCAGTTGGCTGTTGGAGACTAGTGATAAACCTCTCTCCCCTGAGTGAGTTTGTTTCATAGACTCATATCAAGACGGAAATAATGTGAATTATGTTGGTATCCATCAGAGGGGGAGACTATGCTTTCGGTAGATATGAAGTACATGTACTTTCAATAGTTCATTCATCAGAGCTGTCGGAAGTACCTATGCTGTGTCTGTGTTTGTCAGTTCGAAGTGTTATGCTTCAGATTGGTGATAGCTTCTAGTTGTTTACCTCAGTGTTAACTTGGTGGCAGCTTGAGTTGGTTAGTCATGGCATTCGCAGAAGCGCAACTACCTCATGACAGATCGCCTTCTTGCCTGGAAAAAGTGATCTTATTCCCAAGCAGCATGCAAAGTATCTTGGGAGCTAAGAAAGCCTATCTAGATTACTGCAACAGGAAGATCCCCATCTGCAGCAGTCATCAAAACCAAAAAGGCAGTAGATCCATCAGGAACTACCTCAGAGGGAGGCTCAGGTGACAAGACCTTTGTGGAATATGCTATTTGGCATTTACCCCACAATGTGATTCCTTGCCTCTTACATATAGGAGAGTAAAGATGGTATTTTAATGTACATTCGACCATCCCATTCTTCTTCATCATAGGCTGGAGATTTTCCAGATGAATTATACAAATTTCCTCGAGCTGAAGTATCTTGATGGAGTTACATCTTAAGAGGTAGTAGAATAGTGTACAAAAATATATTATTATTACGTATTATAAAGGATTGGTTTATCCGGACCTCTGAGCCTAACAACGGCTCTTCTCGGGCTGGTTTTCAGGAATTAATCATGAAAAAAAAAATTAGACAATTTCGGAAACCAGTTATACTTCGGAAATGATGATCCTATTAAATACAAAATCTTTGCCTTCATCAAGAATGCCTTTTAATGTTCGAGTTTTGAAACTATAAGTTTCTTTGATGGTTCCAAATTGAACACACAACTAATAAGTGTTGGACAGTAATTGGTGTCTGGCATGTACTACATTTCATTGGGTCTGGATGTGGATTTAACATCAAAAGACAGTGTGAAAATCTAGTATGGCCTATACGTACTCTTGTTAGTAACACTTCTTAAGCTCTATTTTTGAGAGGATGACATCCATGAATTAACTTCACTTTTTATATTTCTCAGTTTGTTTGTAGTTGGCACTGATGTCCAATCTATTTACCAGTCTTGATATATTAAGAGGCTTCATTGAGGTTATCCAGTCTGATACTGGGGCATGTGTCATTGTTGATGGAATAGTGCAAGCTAATTTGGCAGCTGTATCTGCTTTTTTGTTTCCTTCAATTCCCACATGTTCTGGAATCCAACATATTTTTATTAATAGTCCTGATTGAATTAGTTGGTGTATTTTTGTGTGGATTTCTTGTACAAGGTGATTTGTAGACTTGTACTTGTTTATAGCATCAATAGCACTTCGTGAGTCACTGAAAATTATGGTGGAAATTGCCTCTTCTCAGATATTATGCCTAGTGCTATTCATATGGCTGTGAGTTGAGCTGTGCATACTGATGATATTGGGGGAAGACTTACCTTAACTAACTTATCTGTGGAGAATGCTGAAGCTCTTACTCCAGTGTTGTTTTTTGATCCATCTGTATAGATCATAAGTTGATCTTCCTTTCTTCTGATGTGCTCCAACGCATGTGGCGGTACATTTCTTTTTAGAAGTTATGATAAAGCAGTACATAGTTTTACTCCTTGCAAAGTCCTGGGTGGTGGGAGTTCCATTTACAAAAATATATGAGATTATTGAATAGGATCATAACAAACATATGTGCATTAGAGCATTGCAAAACTTCTTGCACTTTCGTTAAGACGTACAGAACAGTCTCCTCCCCCTTTACCTGTGACTAAGAAACACAACTGTTTGTTTCTCAACACTACAAATCTAATCTTTCAGGTTTTCCTCTACTCGTTCAGTTATTGAGTATGTACTATATGTGTGCTCTGAGCTGGTGTGAGATTTTCCTCCATATTTACAGTTGGTGGTTCAAAATCTTGGTGAGCATTTTGTACATCTGACTTAATTAAGTCCGAGGTATTTGAATCTTGTACTTCTGTATGATTTATACTGAATAACTGTAACTGATCAACATGACGTTTTACAATCTTTCCACCGACATTAACATCGTAATGTAAATTTCCTATCTTCCTGACAGTTTCTTTTTGTACCCATTTCAGTGGTGTATTGTATGACCTTACATAATATGACTTGAAGGAGTGTAATGTCTTTCTTACCCCAGGAAATTCTTTTACTTGGTCATAACCTTTCTGTTCTAACTGACTGTAAGCTATGATACTTAAGATCTAACTTATTCCCAATCCTCCTCCTCATCAACCCATCAACAAATGTGACGGTGGTACACCTGTAGTGCTGTGTACGATTGTTCTGTAGGATAGTATGAACTTTGCAATATGAGATGCTACCTTCATATTATGTCTGAAAGTTTGGACAAATCTTTCTGCTTCACCATTCGTTGATAGATGGTATGTTGCTGATAATGTATGTTGCAGTATACCATTTACCTTCAGAAATTCTGTAAACTCCTGTGAAGTAAACTGTGAACCATTGTCTGTCACTAGTCTTTCTGGCAAACCATGTGTTGCAAAGATTTGTACGAGTGATTTTATAGTTACAACCAATGATGATGTGAACAACTGTACATAATGCTGCGGGTATAACACCATCATATTTGTTGATGGGGAGGAGGATTAGAAATAAATTAGATCTTATGTATCTAGCTTGTGCCCATTACATAACATGTTGCACTTACATTAAGACATACATAACAACCTTCTTCTCCTCCACTAAGGATATCAAAGAAGGCTATAAAAGAGGGTCTACTCAGTTACTTCAACAGTGTTAGATAATTGCTGACAGATCACTTCCCTCACAGACTGCATTGTCCTTGAGCAAAAGTTCATGATCATGTTTAAAAGGCCTAGTGCTAACCCACCTAAAAGGGTCAGGACTTACAGAAGGAACAAGAATGGAAAACAGAGATAGTAAAGAACTTGAAGGGCTACAGAGCATCTCCATGAAAGTATTTCTCCCCAATGAGACCTGCAATTGCATTTTATTCTTTCCAAATGTAACCCACTGGAGTGACTCCCAAACACCACAATCCCTGTAAGAAGCCCTAAAACAGGATTAACCCTTGCAGGTGACACAAAAAGAGGGAGGATTATTCGTTACAGGTGACATGAACCGCCCACAAAGACAGTCACTTCCATCATGATGATTTTATTCATAATTTTTCTCCATTCAAAAGAAACTTGAAGTTAGGCACCAAACAGCAAAAGAATGCATAAATTAATTGGCAATGACAGAAAATGCTCATCGAAACCCTCCAAGTCCTCAACCTCTAGGGAGGGACAAGAATGTTGCAGCTGTTTTCTTCCACAAAAATTAGCATTTTGGTGAGTGAGGGATACTCCCTCTCCACATCCACCTATTAACTACCTTGTTATTCAATGACCAATTCAAGCTTTTCCTGCAGAATACTCCTATAAAAAAGGTGATGGTTTGCATTTCCATAAGAACAAATATGACTGAATCAGATATGAATGGGGCTTTGGTGGAACATATTGCTAGGACCGAGGCAATATGGATGGAAGAAAATCCAGCGATGTTGTTGGATTTGAGGTTATTGTTTGGTTTTAATTAGAGCTGTGCGGCCATGAAAATTTCACAATATTTTGTGATGCAAAAAGTGTTTTATCAGCACTTAATTTTTGTACTTCTGTCACCCTTAGGTACAAAAATCCAACCGTGGTTCTGCATTCATAAATTATTGGTGGCATAGCCCTGTTGTGATGACTGCTTGGTTCCTCAGACTGCAAGACATCTACTGGTTGAATGTACCGGTTCGAAGATCTTCAGGATTGCTTCATCTCTGGTAGTCAAATTATGGATACCAGATACACCCTCACTTCAATCATACTGAATCATTGCACATTGATCTTTTCATTTTTCTTCAACAACAAGATGCTTAACTACTGAAACTCTGCCCTCTCACTGTTGGTCTAATGAAAGTTTTAACCTCCTGCAATTGGCCAAATATTCTTGACACCTCACTGTCAGCTACAACAAAAGTATAAATAAATTAGAATCACATTTTTAGCTTTTTTTGGCTTAACAGGCTACAATATCCCACTTAAATAATTTCATCACAATCTTTTGATATCCATTTCAAATGCCTGAAGGTTATCCTGGCATTTTGGAAATTTGCAACATTGTGAATTATCAGACCCTAATAGAAAAAATCACTGATGGGCCGAGCCAAGTTTAGCAAGCCATGCCTTATTATTTTTATTGTGATCTTCCTCTACTCACTCACAGTGGTATGGTCCTGGCCTACCACCTCGGTGGCTGCGAGTTTGATTCTAGGGCATTCTGCTGAGGGGTTAGAGATGTGTATTTCTGGTGATAGAAGTTAACTCTCGACGTTGTTCGAAAGTCATGCAAAGCCGTTGGTCCCGTTGCCGAATAACCACTGGTTCCATGCAACTTAAAAACACCATACAAACAAATCCTCCACTCACCAGCACACTTGATCAAATCTCATTCTACAGCAGTTAATATTTCTGTTTTCTTGATTTTGGAATGGAATGGTCAAGAATGGTCCATCTAACCAACTGGTAGCAAACTGTGTAGGTAGTTACTGCTGGCTATTGTTATTGCAGAGGTGGAATCTGGCTGTCTCAGCAGTTTGAAGAACCCATTTGGACTGTTAAGATTAGCTTTTCTAGATGACATTACTCCGGAGATGGTATGCCTTATGGCCTTTGTGCCACCAGGAAGAGTTTAAACATTTTTGTGCTAAGTTAATGTACCAGGATAGTTTTGACGATTGGCACTTCCCTTTTTAATAATTTTCTGTTTAATCAATTAGAATGCAGTATTTTCACTGCTATTTGTGGCTGCCGGGACTTCTCTGGTGTCACATTTAGGTGCCTGGTGTCAGGTGGTGACCTTGGAACTAAAGTTGTTCATATATGGAACAAACCTTCGGTCTTAACATTAGGATTTACTAGCGCCGAGCTGGAAACCGGTAGAATTAAAATTACACTTGTGAGATCCAGGGACTATTGGCATCTATACCAGGTCATGGGACATGTATACCCAGAATGGCCTCGGCGTCTTGTGACCCACCAGTTATATTCCTACCGCCTTTAAGATAAGACGTGTTTACTGTCTATCTGATTTAAAGCCGTTTCAGTTTGCCCGTTTTTTATCCATTTCATTTTTATTTTTCTTATTACTTTTTCTTTCTCTGAGCGTGCTCAGTGTGAGTGTGATCGGTAAGAGCGTATAAGTGGTAAGATGGAAATTTTCGCTTCACCATCTGAGCGTGCTCAGTGTGAGTGTGATCGGTAAGAGCGTATAAGTGGTAAGATGGAAATTTTCGCTTCACCATCGGGATCTTCTGCCGTTTCGAAGAGGAGACAAAGGAAATGCCCAGGAGTCAGTGGCTTTCCATGTTCTAGATTCCTAACTTCGGTGTCGACGGATCCTCATCCAATGTGTAGTAGGTGCAGGGAAAACGTATGTACGATTACTAATCCATGTTTTGTTTGTCAGGGTTGGTCGGTGGAACAGTGGAAAAAGTTTTATGAGAAAGGCCAGTACAAAAGGAAGGAGGTGACGCCATCTTTGGACGACCAAACCTTACCGGCTTCTTTTGTATCAGCAATAAACCAGACTGCTCCATATGTTTCGCCACCTGCTTTTGATTTGTCCCATACCCCTTTGGTTTCTCCAAGCGATTCGTTATCGGAAACTTCAGGAGGAGTTTTGGGTAATTTTATGCATAATATGTACGCCCCTTTGTTCCCAGCAGGTAGAGGGGGAGCATCGCCATCTTTGTTCCAGGTGCCGGCTCCCGAAGTGCATAGGATGGAAGGTACGTGGGCAGCGCAAGGCCTACTAGGTGTACCAACCTTGGAGGGTTTGCTGTCGCATTATATGGCGTCACGATTTCAGCAGAGTCCGGCAGTGCTGAATGTTCCTCATCCCCCTGGCTTGCAATTTATGGGAAATAATGCCGCAGGTATGCCATCAAATTCTATGTTTGCAGCGATGCAGAACATGGGGGGTAGTTTGGTGACAAACGTGAGGATGCCAGCAGAAGCCACACAGTCTCTCCCTACAAGATTGGTGACGTCACAACATACGTCACACACCGATATGGCAGACGCAATGACGTCACAGACTGCTGCTTCTTGGCCTACTTCGCTGCACCCGGACTCAAATACGCTTTCTGACTCGGCAGTACACACTGTAATGAAGAAATTACAGGATATAGAGAAGAGAATGGCTAAGAAAGACAAAAAGAAAAGGCGTGATTCTTCGTCTTCTTCCTCTAGTTCAGTGTCATCGCTAAGTTCGATGACGTCACAGCGGGCGCCAGTCAAGCGTTGGAGGATTCGGGATTTTGTGACTCATCCTCGGGCTAAGAGGAGAAGAGTGAATTCTTCTTCATGTTCAGACCAGGACTGTTGTATCCCAGTCAGCAGGAAAGTCGGGAAGTCAGTGGCTGGTAAGCACAAAGCTAGCGGACGAAGCCGTTTGCAAGAGTCTGAACAACCGAGAGAGGCGACGGCAGATGGACTAGCGGCCGATGCGGAGTTGCCAGTACAGATTACAAAGACTACGATACCGCTGGCAAAATCAACGTTGGCGGCGAAAAGTGCAGCAAAGAATAGAATGCAGGTTCCAGTTTCGCCCGTAGGGCCGTTTAAAATACGGACAAAGGATGATAAGGCTCCTATTAAAAGAACGAAGAATAGAGAGTTGGTGACCGCGTCTGATACGTTCGTGGAAGGCATTGTCCGCCTGGATGAAAGATTGAGGCCGAATTCTCTGACGCTCGGAAACGATAGCAATCCTAATAGAGACGAAGCTATCTTAATTTCAAGGGAGCCTTCATCTTGGAGGTCTAGACAAGATTCTCGCTCTAGATTCGTGAGCAGAGAAAGAGTGAGGCGTTCTCGTTCCCCTGTTGACTATTCGGGATCGAACCGGCAGCAGCCATCAGAGATCAAAGAGGCCGCGGCCGTAGGGGCAGGCGGCTGTGAAATTCCTGGCTGTTTGTCAGAGGATAGGGGGAGATAACATCCCCTGTGGCGGAGCACAGTATGTTAGAGCCGGAGGAAGGAGAAAACCAAGAGTTTCTGGCCTCGTATGCGGAGGTGATTGATTTGATTCGTCAATTCAATAACCTTTCGGAGAAGACAGAAACACCTGCCAGTATGCTTCCTCTGGGAATTGACATGGTATTTGGATTGAAAAAGGATACCAAGGTATTGATGAATTGCCTTGTTCGAGTCATGTGCACTCTGTTTTACAAAACGTAAACGCACGGATTCCAGGAAGAGATAATTCCTTAAGATCTAATAGATCATTTAAATTTATTCCTCCTCCAATGATGAAACAAAGGAAATATTATACGACACCGACGGTCCCTTTGCTCTCTAGGCAAGTGAACCCTAATGTGGTAAGGTTAAGGCCTGGATTAACCTTAGATCAGGTTAAAATGGAGTGCCCTTCAATGACTTACCAAGAGGCTGCTACGTTAGAAGCAACATCTTCCTCTGTCTTTCAGACTGCTTCTTGGTTAGATCTTTGGTCAACAGCATTGGCGAAGATTGCATCCTCAGAAGTGACAAGAAAGGTAGTGGATGAATCAATGTTCATTAGATTACTACAATCAGGTTCCAAAGCGATTGCGTACTTGACAAACTTAAGTGCCAATGTTTGGGCAAATATCCTGTTAATGAGGAGAGATGCAGCGTTGGCTAGACTAAGCCGCACTGTTGATTTGGATTCCCTGTTAGCGATGAGGAATTGGGATATCTTAGAGTCGCAATTGCTGTTGCCAGAGGTCATACTGGAAGAGGCTATAGATAGAAGAAGCATGGACACTAACGATAGATTGGTACAGCAGGCAGTTAGGAAAACGTCTAAAAGTCAAGCTACCTCTATGGAGGTAAGGCAACAGCAAATACCTCGGAAGAAGACAGTGAGACATAACATCCCTAATAGAGCAACAAGGCCCTCTTCCCCTAATAGGTTATTTCATCAGCCCTTTCACAATAGAAACAACAGAGGAAGAAGGAGAGGCTCAAGAAGATAGGATGGGCGCCTCTCATCACTCGGCTACACGAGGGGGGAGGGGGGTTGCCTGGCAAATCAATGGAAGGTGTGGCAGGATCTGGGAGCAGAGCAGTGGGTGGTGGATGTTCTCAGGGTCGGTATTTGATTTCGTTCGAGGTAACCCCGCCTCTGACAGAACAGCCATTACCTCACCTCGCTTATGCTCAGGAATCTCGGAAGGCCATTATTCTGCAAGAGGAAGTGAAGAAGATGATGGAAAAAGGGGCTGTGGAACAAGTATCCATTCCGTCAAAGGGCTTTTACAGCAGGATTTTCCTGGTACCCAAAGCCAACGGGGAGTGGAGGACAGTAATCGACCTGTCAACATTGAATCTGTTTATAAGAAAAACCAGTTTCAAAATGGAAACTCCAAAAACGGCTCTACAAGCAGTCAGGATCAAGGACTTTATGCTGACAATCGATCTGAAGGACGCATACTTTCAGATACCAGTCCATCAGTCTTCAAGGAAATTTCTCCGCTTCAGTCTTGCGGGGAAAGTTTTCAAATTCAAAGTCCTGTGCTTCGGATTGACAACGTCTCCTCAAATTTTTACAAGAGTGTTCACTCTCGTGTCGACGTGGGCGCATGCTCATGGGATCAGGCTAATAAGATATCTAGATGATTGGCTGGTGATAGCAAAGTCCAGAGAGAAATTACTCAGGGACAGGGCAACCCTCCTGCAGTTTTGTCACAGTCTAGGTATTGTGATAAATCAGGAGAAGTCGCAGTTGGATCCAAGTCAACGTTTGGAGTATCTGGGAATGGTTATAGACACAATAAAAGCCAAAGTATTCCCAACAGACCAGAGAATAGAGAAATGCAAACAAGTGGTGAATGCCTTTCTGGGAAAACAAGCACAGCCAGCAAGGCAGTGGCAGGTAGTACTGGGAATCTTAACTTCCTAGGAGAAGCTAGTACCACAAGGGAGGCTACACCTTCGATCTCTACAATGGAGGATGAAGGAGTTTTGTTCACCAATAGTAGATCACCCATACGAGCAAATTCCCTTGTTGGCAGAAGTGAGGAAAGACTTGCTGTGGTGGGTGAACAACGATAATCTGACAGTGGGTGTCCCCCTTCAACAACCCTCCCCTGACCTCTTGCTGTTCTCAGATGCGTCACTAGAAGGCTGGGGAGCCCATATGGAGGAGTTGATGGTGTCAGCAAAATGGAGTTGCGAGGACAGAGAACTCCATATAAACGTGCTGGGGTTGAAAGCAGCGTTTCTAGCTCTACAGGAATTCAGGGAGAGAGTAAAGGGACATTCAGTGGTATTGATGTCAGACAACACCACAGTAGTAGCATATATAAATAAACAAGGAGGCCTAGTTTCTCGGCAGTTACATGTGATGACAGTTCGACTTCATCAGTAGGCTGTAGAGAACCTAGTAGACATCAGGGGCAGATATATTCCTGGAAAAAGAAACATAGTGGCCGACAAGTTGAGCCACAGGGATCAGATACTGGGAACGGAGTGGTCCTTGCACCAACAGGTAGTGGACAGGATGCTCATGTTGTGGGAAAGGCCGATCATAGACCTATTCACATCCAGGTACAACAAAAATTTGGAAGTGTATTGTTTGGTAGTCCCAGACGTAGAGGCAGTAGCAGAAGATGCGCTACAACACCCTTTGGACAATCTGGACGTGTACGCATTTCCTCCATTTTGTCTAATCCGTCAGGTTCTGAACAGGGTAATGCGGTCTCAGAGCCTCAAAATGACCCTGGTAGCTCCTTTATGGCCGAAGGCAGAATGGTTTCCGGACCTGCTGGAACTCCTAATAGACATGCCGAGAGTTACCCCCATGGAGCAACCTACTATGTCAGCAGCACATGGGGAGGTACCACCAGTCGGTGAAGTCCCTATCGCTTCACAGGTGGAGACTGTCAAGTATCTCCTGCGAGCGAGTGTGTTTTCGCAAAAAGCAGCAACTCAGATGGCAGGAAATATCAGAAAATCATCTGCGGCAGTATACCAAGGAAAGTGGTCGGCATACTGTTATTGGTGTCGTAGAGGGAACTTGTCTCCACTCGGTACCACTATTCAGCAGTTAGCAGACTTTCTGGTATATCTCAGGACAGAAAGGCATATGTCTGTATCTGCAGTGAAGGGGTACAGGGCTGCTCTAGCCTTAGTCTTACGAATGAAAGGGGTGGACATTTCGTCTTCATGGGAGTTGGCCATGCTGATGAAGAGCTTTGAACAGTCATGTCCACCAAAGGAACTAAAAGCCCCAGATTGGGATCTGACCATGGTACTGAGTAGTCTGACAAAACCCCCCTACGAACCACTAAGGCAGTCCACAGATAGGAGCCTGACCCTGGAGACAGTCTTCTTATTAGCCCTAGCTTCAACCAAAAGTGTGGGGGAGCTACATGGCCTGTCATATCTCATAAAGCACTCGATAGGTTGGAAGTCAATGGTATTTGAGTTTGTTCCGGAATTCGGGGCCAAGACTCAAAGCCCAGCAATAATGGACGGCAGATTCGACTCCTTTTCCATACCTTCCTTGGTAGACTTTGTAGACAATGACAAAGATGAGATGCTTCTGTGCCCCGTCAGGGTACTAAGAGAGTACTTAAGGAGAACAAGGCACCTCAGGCCGGGTTGCCGGAGGTTGTTCGTAAGTACAGGACAGAACAAGAAGGAAGTGTCCAGGAATACAATATCATTTTGGCTAAGAGAGATGATCAACAATGTCTACGTGACAGAAGACAGGGGGTCAAATATCCAGGAGAGAGCTAGAGCTCATGACATCAGAGGCTTGAGTGCTTCTTTGGCATTTAAGAAGAACATGTCTGTGGAGAGAATTCTGAAAGCTGGTGTTTGGAAACGCCAAACAACTTTCACCTCATTTTATTTAAAAGACGTTGCCCATAGATCCTTGGACAGTTTTTCCTTGGGTCCAGTGGTGGCGGCCCAACAATTGATTTAGCTCATCCAGTACCCCTGGCAGGTCAGTTTGTGTCTAGTCTAAGATGAAGGTATGAAAGTAGAATGAATGGGATGACTGGTCCTTTTTCTTTACTACTTTCTTTCTACTCCTTTACCTACGGGCCGTATGAAGGAGAGTATGAAGGAACGGACTAGATGCAGGTGAGGTGGTCAGCCATACTGTGAAGT
>NC_061104.1:46165892-46186001 GCF_015104395.2 Macrobrachium nipponense
GTAGTTATAAGTGAAAAATGATAGTTTTTATATTTGGTAAAGACGAAGCAATTTTGGAACATTCCCATGTTCCAAAATTGCTTCGCCTGTAGATTTTTCAGGCTCATATTGAACCAAAGCTGATGAGATGGGGTGGTAATTTGTCTGAATGTTGAGTTAAAGCGTGCATCAGTTTCTAGAGCCTTTATTTAAGATATATATCTTGCACCCTTGAGGACCTATTACTGAATTAATCCAGAGAATGGCATATAGTTTTGACCGAAGATTTATTTATTTGCAAACTCATATTATATGCAAAGGTTTTCCCTTTAAGTGCAGGCAATAGCTTTGCATGGTCTCGATAGGTACTCTCCGACAATATTAAAATTTTAATTTAACGAGTTTTACATAGATATGACATGACATTACGTAACATTGTCCATGAATTTACAGTTCAATAATATTTTACACATCACAAGTACTTCAGCTGTACCTAGTAAAAAATTTGTTCTGTTTGAAATATATGATGGTGTGTGGCTAATTCGGTTTTGGAGCAATGCAATGTGTTAGGGTTTTATAACTAATTTTTTTATTATTGGTTGGAAAATACGTCACGGCTTATATATATTAATGTGTTTTATATATGATATGGTCACCCCCAAAAAATGACATCAGGTAAATATTGGGTTTGAGCATATTATTGGTATACGTAGTAATTTTTCTTCAAATGTCTATGTAAACATTTTAGGACTCACACATTAGATGAAGATGGAATCGTCTATTTACGGTTTTTGTTGTGGAGGAACCCAATCCCTATATGAATCACATTTGTGTGAAACGCAAGTGGAAGAAAGTTGTGACTGCCGAATGACGTCGGTCAGACGTGTTGCTTTGGCTCCAATGCTTAACCAGCCCAACTGGTGCTTTGGGGTTGTTTGGAAAGTAAACAGTGGCTTGTGGGTGATTAATGCCAACTTAATAGTTTCTAATTTCCATCCCACGATAAGTATTTGGTATGCATGCCGTACGAGTTGGGGAGGGGATACTGCCTAGGTTTTGTAGTACGTACATTGGCGCTCGAGAAATGTGCAGTTCTGGATGAAGTGAAAAGTGAAAACCTGCAGAAAGTAAATTGGATCTGTGATTTGTAAGTTTAGGATTGAATTGAATTTAATATAGAATTTAGGCCTAAGGCCAAGCACTGGAACCTATGAGGTCATTTAGCGCTGAAACGGAAATTGACAGTACCTAAAAGGTTTGAAAGGAGTAACAGGAGGCAAACCTCGCAGTTCCACTATAAATAAATTGTTAGGAATTGGGGAGAGTAAGACGAAAGAAAGAGAATATGAAAGGAAGTACAGTTAAGGGAACGGAAGGGGTTGCAGCTAGGGGCGGAGGGCAAGCTGCTAAGACCCTGGAGCAATGGGTTCACTGACGGCTCTAAACCCCCCTGCCGGGTGTACGTTTTGAATTGGAAAGTGCTAAGAGACCATTAGAAATATGACTATGACGAGGAACTTCGGTCTTTCACAAAGGTAGAAAAGTGGATAAGCTTAGTGTAATAAAGGTAAATGAAGTGAAGGAAGAGATTCCTAAGTAAAATCGGGACGATAATCGACTTTCACCATCGAATTCTTCGTATCTTGATGTTGTCAAGAAGAAAAGTGCAAGACGAAACTTCAAATTATTAATGAATCTGTAGATATTCAATACTTTGCTTTAGAGAGAGAGACCTGGTGGTAGTTTTTTTTTTTTTTTTTTTTTAGATGAATTGAAGTTGCTGATGGGTAGTAGTTAAAGAGAATAGTTATGAATTTTGGAGCAGGGCGAAAGAGATGATGCTGCACCAACAAAAAGTGTGAAGTCTTCGTCCAAAATCATATGTATCGAGTGAAGTGTCAAAGGAAGATCTTATGGCTACCCTTATCATATGAAATTAATATTTGCAGAGTTTTGAGAATATTCAGGGCTAAAGTTCAAGTATTCTTGATATACCTGCTGCTGGGATTACTGGGGCATTATTGATTAAATGGGTATATTACTATAGTAGGCAGTCTACCTGCGTGTTTCCACACTATTTAGCCGTGTTTAGTACTATACTGTTTTTTTCCATCTGTCCACCCGCGTGTGGTATTTGCGTATGGTAACACTGCGTCCCGAGCTTGATATAGTTACATTTAGCTTACATTCAACAATAATAATATCCTATTTCGAATATTAACGGTGTAATTCGCATACAGTAAATTATTAAAACATTTTTCAGTTGCAAATCTACGCCTAGATATCCTTTTATTTGCCTAAAACTTACACATAGCGTAACTATTTAAAGCCTGGGACGCAGTGTTACCATGCAAAACTCCACAGGCGGATGGACAGATGGAAAAGAAAAAAAGTATAGTCCCTCTGGTATCAACTATCCAAAGTGCACATGATCACTTTTGATCCCCGGGGGTTAGTGCTAACACGGCGAAACACATTTGATCCCCCAAGTAGACCACTTACTTTAGTTGGACCAATTAATGAATCGTGATCCAGTTGCTAGACCCTCAGTGCTCAAAGAATCATGGGTAGAACTTCAGCGAAGGGCGCACATGATGTAAAACGGAATGTCTCGCCAGAAAAACCAGTATCTGGAGCAAATTTACAGCGGGGCATAGAGCTAGGGTTTGTAGGGACGGCTTAAGAAAGTTAATAAATTTCACGAGATTTCAGAAGTCTGACATGAATTATGGGATGAATGAGACAGTATGAGTATATTAGAGCAGAACTGGCCATGGGTTCAGGCTCCGAGATGCGGCAAATAAAACGATTTTACCGGTATTCAAAGGGTGAAAATTAAGAAAAAAAGAAGAAGAAAAAAAAGACTGAAATGAAGATAGAACTGGATGTCTCAAATGTAGAAAAAATGGCGATCTCTGAAGAGGCTGGAGGCTATTTTTGAGTGATATTATAGATCCTCTGAAATATCTGCCGCAAGTTGGTTTAGCATCGAAGGCGCGGTTCTACTAGGAGCGTTCCTAGACATTTTGGGCCCCGGGGTTCACAGTCCCATTTGGAGTGGGAGGCGAGCGAAGCGAACCAAAGCAGCTGGGGGGTTCAGGTGAGCCAAAGCAGCCGGGGTGGGGGAGGGTTCAGGGGGTCCGGCCGCTGTAAGGGTCCCCGGGAAAATTCTTAGAATATGAGCAATTGTAGGATCATTTTAAAGGCACTTGTGAATGCAAATTTCACAAATTTTATTTCCTAAAACCAGGAGTACATTGAATAATTGAAGATCCACTTATCCAGTTAAACATAATGATAAATGGTAAAAATGAGGATGACAGTAATGTACTCTTATGGCGATATGATGTGGAGGGAATTAATGAATCGATATTTCTGGAAGGGACTCCATTTTGTGAAGGGAGGTAGTTCAGAGTGAAGGGAGTAAGAACAGAGTGAAAGGAGGTAGAACAAAGTTTGGGGCGGCAGAACAAAGTGGAAAGAAGTTAAAACACTGAAGGAGGTAGAACACAGTGAGGGAAGGTAGAAGAGAATGTAAAATAGAGTGATGGTAGGTAGAACAGAGTGAATGGAGGTAGAAGTTAGAACAGAGTGAAATGAGGTAGAATAGAGTGAAGGGAAGGCAGAATAGTGTGAAGGGAGGTAGAACGGAATAAATTGAAGTTAGGGAGTTTATTCGATATTGCTGGAAGGGGAAAAAAGGTAGAGGAAGGACCACAGATCGCTCCGAGATTATAAACAAAACTAAAGCATTGGTATTCTTGTTATTGTTAGTACACTTGTTAGTAGGTAGGGCGTGCACTTAACACTTTTCAAGAGTTGCGTTAGATCGGCCCTGCCTTAACCCAATCAACGTTACCCAGCCTCCTCCGATTCCTATGAGAAGGTCTATAATGGGCTCTACGATTGAGAGGGTCCCCCTGGAGAGCCTTATTCCTTTTACAGAACATTTTTGTTATATTTTTATTAAAAAAATTGGAAATGGGGCACTTCAGTGGGCCCTAAACTTTCGGGTCTAAATATAATGGGACTTGACCATTTTGGACCATTTTGGCCACTTTTGCCCGAGGAGCGATTTCAAACAGCCCCTTCCCGCGCCCCCCCCCCCTTTTTTTTTTAATCGAATCGAATAGAGCCTTAATCAATATCAGTAAACAAGTAAAGCCGAAAAATGAGGGTGGAAGACCCGACGAATATTTAAAACAGCCATAGAAAGAAAGGAAGTAGGCAGGTTGAGCTTAGTTGAATTGTTTGAGTCCAGGAGTCCCCACTAGGCCTATTAACCTAAAGGTGCGTCCACACGGTCGAACAATGTCCAACGGACAAACAGTGTTACCCTATCATTGGCGAAGCAGGATGACGTCATAAGTGTTGAAACGATGGAAGTAGATCTGGCAACAAACAGTGGTACCAGATGAGGTTGTATACCAGTGTTTTTACTCTGCTCACAAGGCAAAGACCGGCAGACAATTGTTAATTGGAAACAATGTTTGTCCGTCGGACATTGTTCGACCGTGTAGACGCACCTTTACGCGGCTTGCTCTAGGCATTACTTGAGGTTCTTGGCGGCGTTCCATCGGCCCCTAGCTGCAACCCCTTTCATTCCTTTTACTCTTCCTCCGTTTATATTCCCTTCCTTCCATCTTCCTTTCCACTCTCTCCTAACAATTGAATCATAGTTGCAACTGCGAGGTTTACCTCCTGTAACACCTTTCAAACCTTTTACTGTCAATTTCCGTTTCAGCGGTGAATGTCCTCATAGGTCCCAGCGCCTGGCATTTGGCCTAAATTTCATATTCCAATTCCTACTAGACCTCTTATACTTGTGGAGCATCTTAATACATCTACAGGGTGTCATTAGGCAAGAGCCAGTGCTGGCATAACGGCCGCAAAACCCCTTCGAAATTCAGGTTTTTTTTTTTTTCTTCAGCAAAATAAGCCCATATTGGTACCGAATATTACTGTATCTTGCAATACTTTGATATTGTTATTTTTATAGGAAATATTTTACAAGTGGCTTTTAAGAATGAAACATTATATATTTTTATTGGGATTTGATGATTTCATATTGCATTTTACGCAATACGGTTCCTGACTGTTAAGTTATTTGGCCTTTTGTTTATTAGCATCGCTGTTTACTAAGTAACCACATTCAAAGTAAAAGTAACAAGCCATGGATTATTTTTAAAATAAAAGAAAAAAGTTTAAATGACTCCCGTTACTATCGCTGGCCACCATTATACTACAGCTGTATGTAAGATAGATATTTTGCCTTTGAAATCACTGCAAAGATGCTGTCCAGGATACGAGCTGATTCTCAGCTCAGCTGTAGTACCATTTTCTATATTTTACTCGTTTGTTATAACTCAAATTTTCTTCTCGTATTTTTAGTTTAATTTTTTCCCTTGCTGTATTAATGTATAAATATATTTTGAGAATTAACTTTGATTTTCTTATACAGAAGTTCTAATGAGTACTATTTGATATTTATTTATTATTATTATTATTATTTTTGTGCTGTAGTCCCACCAACCATTGGAAGATTCGCTTTTAAAGCCTTGTATCCAGCAGCCAATGAGAGAAGGCGATAGAACAAAGGTATTTCATTTTGGCATGGTGGAAGTCTCTGATTGGCCGAAAAAAAATTCTCAGTTGAGGTCTTAAACACATCTTAGGCAGCCATGAAAGATGGACGACGTGTTGTCTTCACTGTACATGATATATTCCGAGGATTTTCTTGGTCTCGGGTGTAATGTGTAGTATTATGTAAGTAAATATACCTTTGGTGCTTTAATTTTGAGTGTATTAAGTGAATATTGCTGAGTATTTATCTGGCTAAGGTTTAATTACCATAGGTTTTATTACCATAGGTTTTCATATTTGGTGGGCAAGGTTCCTAGTAATTTTCTGTCTGGGGTTATTTGGGGGCTGGGAGAGATTTCGGCTGCAAATGCGCAGCATTTTAAGGTGAAATTCTACTTGCAAATCATGTCCATCGCCTGAGGTTTTAAACGTGACAAGAAGCACCTTATTTTCAAAAGCCCAAGGGCTCGCCAGAGAGGGAATCATCCCTGTAGAGGACTGTACCAGAGTGAAAAAAAAGTGATAAGTCGTGGGATATATTATGTCAAAGGCTGTTTTCAGTCTGTTGTAAGTTCTTGGTACATTATCGTTTGCATAGGATCACATTTACGAAGTGGGATACCTAGTGTGAAGTTTTAATTTTTCCCCAATACATAAGAATACATCCCCACACACACACGAATCGTACGCTTTTTGCAGTGGTAGCCACTACGGGTTTTATTCCTTAACTAAAGGAGATTCCTCCACCTGCCAGTTGAGACTTATTTTTTCTTTTTTTCTGATGCTCGAATTTGCAGTCCACGCCCACCAGTGAGTTAGTGCATGAGTTGGACTCTAGAGAAAACCACAGGGTCTTTCAATGCGCATAGCTTAAGTGAGCTGGTGCTTGATTATACGGCAAATGCATTCAGTCTCTCCCTTGGAAACGGGTACCGATCCTACGAGTGTGTCGAGCATGCTGTTAAGTGAAACCGTAATGCATGAAGTTATAATTATCGAGGTCGAAAAACATTGCACCACCTTAAGAGGAGTATTACACCTAATGACAAGATCTTGCAGGGTGTTCAAACTGTTTCACAACAGTTTCAGTAAAATTACATTTAAAAGCTAGCCCTAGGTACCGAGCAATAATAAAAAAAAAAAAAAGTGGATCTAGGTGATAAATCTGCGTCGAGTATTTCTTTAGAAATTACAGTTTCTTATAGTAGTTGGGTTGCTTATTAACGATTTACTGTTATTTTTTGGGGGTCGACTGTAATTAACCCCCAGGGGCTAGTACTAAACACGGCGAAATACATTTGACGCCCCAATCCCCACTGGCTGTCGTATTCGCGGAACATTCCTTGCAGTCCGTGCGGAGATATTGCTTAGAATTAGGAACAAAAAATAAATAAAATAAACAAGATAAATCAATAATAAAACAAAATAAAATGCGAAAATTACCTACAAATATCTTCATTATATAAGACTTATCAACTTCCTTCCGGTACAAAGGGAATGAGCCCAAGCCATCTGGTATGGTATGGAATTTTGTGTAATCTTTTCTGATAACAATTTTAAGCAAATCGCGACAACTACTACTACTGTTGCCCTTTTCTGGATAAAGTTTATTATTTAAAAAAAGAAATAAGGCTTGACTTTGAAAAAAGTGGCGTTGTAGTCCTTTTAACGAATTTTTGTTCTCATTTGGTGAACATATGTTGCATTTAGTGTTGGGTAATTACAGGGGGAACAATGAAGATGTGTTACTTGTTCCTTTGAGGTTGTTGAAACTTTTTGGAAAAGGTGTCGCTTGATTTCTGAACGAGGCCTTTTAGTTTACCCAGTGGCGTAATCGCGGCGCCATTTTTTTGAAGTTTTTAGCGAATTCGCTAGTAACAAAGCTCGCAGGGTTCCGTTGTAAATCTGCTGTGTTGATTTCGGAATGGCTTTATGGAATAAATTGAGGTAATTCTAGGCAACAACTCCACACGGACTAAAAAGGAACGGTCGCTCGAATACGACAGCCACTAAAGGGACTGGGGCGTCAAGTATTTCGCCGTGTTTAGTACTAGTCCCATGGAGTTACTTACAGTCACCCCGCAATAAAATTACGGTAAAGTCTTAATAAGCAACCCAAATACTATAGGAAACTGTATTTTCCAAAGAAATACCCGACGCGGGGTTATTACCTAGGTCTACCTAAAATGATTGAGATGTTAAGGCTTAAAATGTGAATGTAATTTAAATCATTTTAGAGTTTTTTAGCTCAGGAATTCGGGCGCCACCAACGCTAGTTGCGCCACTGGGCTCACCTGATTCATGACAGGATTCAGATTTAGCATTATTCTTAGTATTTTGTTTCGTAAATTTCCAGTCAGTTTTACTGATTGTGGTAAAAAATTGCAGTTCACATCATGATCGATCCTACAAAGGGTTGGGGGGTTGGGGGAAGGGGAAGGCTTTCAATATTTTGCACAACAGGGTTCCAATGCTGAGCACAAGGTTATATTTTGGGAGCAGAAAATTTAAAATCTGCATTTGTAAATTCAACGCATTTTCGTCAAATTCCTGCCAGTAGTTACAAATTAAGGATTGTACCCAACTTAGGTTGCTCACAAGTTTAACTCTTTTTATCCAATTTTTTTTTTTTACTTGGAACTCTGTGCAAATTTCAATGCTAACATATTTCCGTTCGTGTATATCGAAGGGAATGAATATAATTTGGCCTCACTTAACGTATTGAAAATTTTGTTAAAAATATAGTACCCCTCACAGGTTTTAACTTGGTATGTATCCACCTGTGCGATGTGTTTAGCGCAAGCCCGTTGGAGGATTACCGTGATAACATAAACGAAGGACTGTAAATATAATGAAAATAATGACCTACAAGAAATATTTGTCCTAGAAAACCCTTGGGGGTCACTATCTTAGAAGGATTTATTTATTTATTTATTTTCATTCGGTGAAATGCTGCTCATACGTTTAGTTAATTTTGGTGGAGCAATGGCGACTACATGTCCTGTAAGGGGTGAGAAACTTCTGGTTAAAGTGGAATTTAATTTTTGAATGAGCCCAAAGCTGTTTTAAGACGAGATTCATATTTAACACTGCCTCAGTACTTTGCTAGTTCGTATACTTCCTGCAACTTTTATCGACTATTGTTATTGGAGAAGCAGCATAATCAAAGAGTAAGCGGAAAGGGAGGTGGCTTCAGATAGGCCTAGCAATTTTTAAAGGCATTTGCTCATCGATTGCTGTTACACACACACACACACACACACACTCTCTCTCTCTCTCTCTCTCTCTCTCTCTCTCTCTCTCTCTCTCTCTCTCTCTCTCTCATTAAGTGGTTTCAAACAAATGGTATTCTTACACACTACATATTTTCTTGGATCTTTCTTAGATAACGACCCACACGGGTTTTAACCCGGTATGCGCCTTTGCGGCGTGGTTAGCTCGTGCCCGTTGGGGAAAAAAAATGAGAGAAGTTTGGTATAATATGAAAGCCAAAGCAACTGCTGAGACAAAACGCTAATGTTAATGCTAAAGTAAAAAAATTTTCACCCATATGCTCACCAAAAATATTTGATTGTTTGGCCTGTGCGAATTATTGATAAAAATACATACATCAGTTAGTAGGCCTAGCTTTTTAACCCTCATTATTGGGAAACTGTTGGTAACTAAAAATATTAGAAAATAAAACTATACAAAGGAAAGGGTGAAAATGTTGAGTAACAACAAAAACTATGCATATTAGTTCCAATAAATATTTGATAAATCCGTGTGCTGATCTAGACTTGATTTAATGCAGTGAATTCGGACCCCTAAACTCTAGGATTGGTGAAAATTTACGGACACACTAAAATCTCCTTCAAAAACTCGTGAACTAGTGGCGTCATTTCAAATTCTCATTAACGGGGGGCTGGGGTTGGGGTGGGGGCAATTGTTTGGCCCTTATAGACTTGTAGCATTGGCGGGGTGGCAATCGAAGCAGGCACTATCAGCTGGGGGTAAGGGGCGCGCTGTAAGCCCGCAGAGAAATTTTGGAGCATTTTCAAGCCATATAAGAGCTGAATTGAGTTACTAAAGCAGCAACAATGTGTGCCATACCCACTCACATCATAATATTATTGTTTCAAAGGCTAGGGGGGCCAAACAAAGTCTTGGAGGTGGCATCAGTCCCTTGTGGCCTAATGACGATTCTGTCTAGAACACCTTACCTCAATTAACGGTCACCTTACCCCAAGGGCCCGTACAGGCTTAAGTCAGCGTCAGGGTCCAGCCAAGGATAATTCACCCTAGTAGCGTTAAGTTCGTCATGTCAACGGTACTAGGCAGCATGATGTACTTTTATAAGAAAAAAAAAAAACCTGGTATGCGTATATTTTCACTATCGTCGTGTACCAAGGTAGCGTAATTTAGACTTGGGAAAACTCGAATGCTAGAAAATTATATACTTTATGGGCCGAACTTGTAGTTGCTGGATTACAATTGTTAGAAACAGGTTTTACGGCCACATGCTGTCGACCCTTGCATACGATTAGTGGTTGCAGCCATCTGCTGTCGACTCTTGCATACGACTATAGGTTACTCCATAAGCTTGTCGTTATACGCTAAACTTTCAGTTATTCGGGCTTGGGACGGCTCAAGTGTGTGAAAACACTGTCAGTGCCGATTTAGATAACATTCTTTTGGAGTTCTTACATATCTTCATGTGTATTCATACGGTCCATTGGAAGAAAAAAAAAAAAATTTTTTTGAGTATCAGTGCCTGCCCCCCCTCCCACTCACCCCTCCCCCCCCCTCCCTCACTCCCCCCCCCCACCTCCCTCCCCCTCCCCCCCTCCCCCTCCCGGCCCCCCTCCCACCCCCCCCCCCCCCCTCCCCTCCCCCCCACCCCCCTCCCCCTCCCCGCCCCCCTCCACCACCCCCCCCCCTCCCCCCTCCCCCCCTCCCCCCCCCCCCCAACCTCTCCGCCCCCCCCCCCCCCCACCCCCCCCCCTCGCCCCCCCCTTCCCCCTACCCCCCCTCCCCCCCCCCCCCATCCGCCCCCCTCCCCCCCACCTCCCCACCCCCTGCCCCCCCCCCCCAAACCAACCCCGTGGCGGGCGCCTCCGCCCCCCTCCCCCCCCTCCGGCCCCCCTCCCCTCCCTCCCTCCCCTCCGCGCCCCCGCCCTCTCCCCCCCCCCCTCCATCCCCTCCCCCCCCCCATCCCCCCCCCGCCCCCCCCCTCCCCCCTCTGACCCTTCTGTGTGTGTGTGTTTGTGTGTTCAAGGTGGTACCACACCTCACCTAGAGAAAAGCTCCATTCTTTGGTTATTTTAAATAATGAACTGCATATGATTTTTTTTAGAACCAAACGCACAATTTAGGTAACGAATAATATAGTTAGTAATCAATCCACATTAGTAGTGTCTACAACAGGGGTTCTTAACAAAGGGTATCCAAACCCCTTTAGGGTATGAGAACCACATGCTGGGGGTATGGGACTTGCTCTCTAGATATTTGTATATATTTGATTTTGTGGTAATGTATACATGAGTACATTGTGTAAATAACTATCTCTATAAAACTTGAAATGCTTTTGATTTTCTTGTATGGTCTATTCCTAGCTACTCATACCTTAAGTATGTATTAAACTTAAGTATATTAAGTTATAGTGTCAACAAATATGACTTGAATGGACTTAAGCAAAGGGGGGGTATGGCAGTGGTTTCCAACCTTTTCTAATTCTCGCCCCCCTTCATTGAATGGCAAATTCTCTGCGGCCCCCCCCCCCCCCCCCCAACCTTCCTTAAGGTATAGTCGGCACATGTCAATAATTCATTATTAAATATATATTCAATTATATATATATATATATATATATATGTATATATATATATTATATATGTATATATATATATATATATATATATATATATATATATATATATATATAATTCCTTAATATAGAATTTGAAATAGTTTATATATTTAGATAACTAAATTTCGTATTTATATCTGAAATATTTTCTCTATTTTGAAATTCTGGATTCCAGCATCATAGTTTTTAGATATAATTACCTCCAAGCATTGGCGGCCCCCCACCCACCCTGACAGCCCTTTTGAGCACCCCCCTCCCACCAAGGGGGCGCGCCCCACAGGTTGGAAACCAGTGGGGTATGGAACCATATTGGGCATCAAAAGTTTAAGAGAGATATTGGAATTTTCATCTCAGCCGGTTTGAATCAACACTTACTTTTCCGTAGTTTCTTTTTTTCTTTTTTTTTCTCTGTTCAATATGATTAAGAGTTTCTTAGTAGCTTTCGAAAGTTCAACACATCTGGAAGTCAAAATTTGTATAGGTTGTAGATGAGGGTTATCGTAACTTGAAATTTGTCGTTATTCCTTTTTAGCTTCAGCTATAGGCAAGTTTGGTTCATATCGATTGGTGGTATTTTCCGGCATAAAAGCATTTATTTGAAAACACTGGTAGAATTTGTACTATTTTGTGGCCCAACTTCGTAGTGTATACACAGAGCCACCTTTCGTAGTCCTTTATGAAGTAAACATAGGATATACTTAAGAATAGTCACGTTTTTGTCCCTTTATATATTCATTATTAAACGACTTTTATATATATTCTTAAATGAACGATTCCCCTGTAGCCTAAACTATACTCGTTTTTTTTCCATCTGTCCATCCGCCTGTGATGGTCGCGCATGGTAACACTGCGTCCCGGGGTTTAAATAGTTACGCTATGTATAAGTTCTAGGAAATAAGAGGAGATCTGGGTGTACATTTGCAACTGAAAAGTGTTTTAATAATTTACTGTATGCGAATTACACCGTTAATATTCGAAATAAGATATTATTTAAAGCCCGGGACGCAGTGTTACCATGCGCAAACACCACAGGCGGATGGACAGATGGAAAAAAACAAGAGTATAGTGCGCTGCAATGCGGCTTAAGATATGCTCTTCAATAACAATCTGTATACGTTTACCCTTTACACTCGCACCATTTACTTAACCTTACTACACATTTCCCACCTATTAAACATACATAGGTCTCCCATTTTACTTCACGATAGACAATTTGCTAAGACCAAAACCGTGGCCACCAAGAAAGAGGAGGCCAGGTGGCCACGCTAAAACACGCATTAATATCTTTTGTTTAGACCAATTCAGATAATTTTGCCGCGATGGATTCGTAAATGCATAATGCTTTCCCTTTTTCCATTCACTTGAATGGAAAATGTGTTCACACGTTAATACGCATTAAATGACGTTATCGTCTTTAAGCATGTACACGTTTTTCGTCATACATAGTGGTACACAAGTTTCCCGTATGTACGCGTCGGATATTGATATGATGCTGTCTTTAGCCCCAAGTGAAATAGACTTCCCTTAAACAAGCACGTTCTTCAGTACTTAAACACATCCACCTCTCTCTTCTCTCTCTCTCTCTCTCGTTTTTGTGTTGTAATTTAGTCGCAGTTTACGTATATAAAAGTCCCTAGCTTTTCGAAGGTGTGTGACCTAAGCTATAGGCGAACTTGTTTTGTTGCAACTTCAGTTTTTACTCATTATATTGGCTTTTAAACGTGTAACAATTCTTAAGTATGGTTAAGTTTGGAATGAAGTTACATATCGTGTAAAAAAAAAAAAAAAAAATCAGTCTTGCGTCCCGACAGGAAAGCCAACTGTGAACGTAGCCGCGGAAGGGTTGGGTGTCGACTCCCCCCTCCCCCTCCTAATCTGCCCCCCACTTCCCTTTTTTTCTGATAGGTCCACTTTTTGAGAAAATCTAAACCGATAAATTGTTTGGACTTTTCCCCGTGCGTTTTAGACAACTATGATAACAGTAAAAGAATTTTAATTCAATGGCGATTTGTTGCTTTTTAAATCCGTGATTAAGTACTAGTCTTATCTGGTGACCTGTCCCCTTTTTTTGGCTCTATTACTGGGAATTTATAGGGCACCTTTGATCTCTAACTATGCTGGTCATTGGTGTCTTGCTCACATCAGGCAGTTTAAAAAGATTTAATGAATTACTTCTGTTTGAAAATATGTAACGGGCCTTGTGTAAATGTAGACATTTATTTCCGCCCTCTTATCATAAAATATCCCAGTATACAGGCATATACGAGTAGTTCTTGGTTGTATCCGCTCGTAATCTTGAAGTTGTTTTGGACCTATGTCAGTACCCGGGGTATTTGAAAGGTTACTGTTCATTTGCACCTTACTGCTAAGATCTGTTGCAAGCTTTGGCGATTTTGGGTAATGCAATATGTTATCCGAGTTTGAGACCCTCGAACCCACAAACGTTTTTTGTTGCTCTTGCATTTACGTAAGACTCCAAGAAGACACATCACCGCAGCAAATCTTGTAACAGTCCGACGATTTCCGGGCGCCATGATGATATCAGCTGATCAGTTTTGTTTACTTTTTCCTACGGCTTCTCGAAACCACGAGTTCCTAGTGTGACGATACAATACTTTTGCTCGCGAGCATCGGCTGGATGCTGGCCAAAACCACGAGCAAGAAATGACTAGTGTGATACCAGCTCTTAGGCCTCAAATTACATTTACCGAAGAGGGCGGAGGGCGGTTGCCCCTTTCCTAGAGCACGTTCGTTGTGTGTGTGTGTGTGTGTGTGTGTGAAGAGAGAGAGAGAGGAGAGAGAGAGAGAGAGAGAGAGAGAGAGAGAGAGAGAACGTTTCACCTGCGAAGACTCGTTGCGTAAATGTGCGATTTATTTCTATTAGTCTTTCCTGCAAAAATGTGGAATTATCTCTCTTGTCTTTCCTAAATCTTACAACTTCGCCCCACTACATTCGGGCCTGGGCTATGTACGGATAATGAAGGTGCTGATAACGATGATAAAAGGAGTGAACTATTATTGAGCCCCAGAGCTGCCTAAATAAAGACAAAGGATTCTTTGGAATTCAAGGGATGAAAAATACCCGAAATGGTGAAAATTATAAGACTGGATATTTCAAGGTCTAGCTAGACCAATGGTTCCCAACGTGGGGCCACCAGGGGGTAATTTGAATTTTAAGGGAGGCAATTCGAGAATGTTTAAACGAAGTTAATGGCTTTTTAGGCTTCCTCCACTTGAATATACGAATTACAGTATCTCACCACACTGGCGTCTGGATTTTAAGAGATTAGGTGGGGTTCCAAGTGCTGCTTCAGTCCTAAGCGAGCAAATATTCCCACTGCTTTAGGGATGCTTTTTAAGCCACCAAGGTGTTTAAACACGGTACTCAAAAATACCCTACAATGCGGTCTCCCTGACTGAGGATAAGTCGTGCTCTGGTTAAAGTTAAACAGCCGACACGATGGACTGTCGTCTTACAATACTAGCAATTGCCCAAATACACTTTTTTGTCGTAGACAACGCCTGACTTGTCTTTTATCTTTTTAATCGTCCCTCTAAGATGGCGATGAACACGGTCTAACCCAAGGTATATAAAGCCTAGACCGTGGTGATCAGTACATGTTGACGTAAGGATAATTTTAAATCGGCTATTTGCGTAAATTTGACTGGTAGACTATACTATATGCATCAGTTTGACGAAGAGATTTGGTATATACTATGGTCATGCCACATTTCAGAATCCTATCTCCATTTACACGATTTTCCCAGTAACCAGTCGACCCATGAATGTGAAAATTATCTTTAACTTTTTGCTCTGAAAATTGTGTAACCTTGGCGCATATGATATTGTACTATGTATTCAGAATGTTTGGCAGAGGGAAGGGAGCACAATTTTCAAATAATACTATGCAATTAAATCTCCCGTTGCCATTTGATATATCAATGGGAGTAAGATGTATAAAACCCCATGCCATATCATGGAATTTTACCATTTTCTTGTTAGGATGGTAGTTGTGATTATAAGTACTGAACTTGAATTTTCTTTAATTTAACTCATAATACATTTCTTTTACTTATTTTATCCCCTTATTTTTTCTTCATTTATGTTTGTTCTGTTCCAGTTAAATGCTTCAGTGTAGAGCTAATTGCTGTGACACTTTGTCAGTGAATAAGTGGTTATTTCTTTGTCGTGTTGATTCTATGCAATATTTAAAGTTAGCAAAAAATGACCTTTTATTTTCCAGCAAGCAATGATGTTCTTCTATTTCATTTTCTTTTATTTATTGATTTATGTTTGTTATTTTTACGTAAGTGCCGTCATGACCGTAAAACAACTTTTATTTTCCTCATTGCAGTTGTCAGAAGCAAAGAACGAAACTTGGACCAAGTCTTGTAAACCAGTCTTTGATGACGTTTCAGGTGAGTCTCGATTTCATGGTTTCAAAATCTGCAATTAGAGTGATATAAGAGAAATAAGGAGATAGCAGTAGGGAATGGCTACGGAAGAACATTTTAGATATATAGGCTGTGACTTCTGAACTAGACTTGCAGAAGGGATTAAAAAAATAGAAATGTGGTCATGTTTCTGCTGGATGTTTCCGATAATCACTTCAGATTACATTAGACTGACTTTCGATTCTAGGTGCAGAGTTAGCATCATTTCATGAAAGACCATCAATATATGGTGGTTAGGTTCTCCATTTTGAAGATACTTGAATATAGGCTCCAAGTTGTCGTGCAGAAATAACGCTCTGACACCCCCGATCTTCAGTTGTTTAGCTGACCATATCCAGAAGTGCATAGGCCTAGTCTCTTTTGGTCAGTCAAGTCTCCTCGCACAATGTGAATATTATTGTTATCCAGACAACGTGAATGAATCGTTATGATAAGTAAGCGTGGAGGTAATTTATGTAAGGGACGTTTCTCAAGGTACTGCTGTGGTTTGTAGAAGTTCCTGATATTCCAGATCAGTGATAAGAGAGCTGTGTTAGTATCCAATGGCTCAAGATGGTGGTAATGCTTCTCAGAATAGTAAGTAATAAGAGCGATAGAGAGTTGGAGGGAAGGTGACCAGTGTAAATAGTATACTACTCACAAAAATGGTAAATACATTCTTTGGTACGGAAGTTTTATACACTTGAATGATGTTTAGGACAGGATAATTATTTCATAACGGCAACAGCGGCATAAAAAAAAAAAATCAGCAATTTGGTTAATGTAAAGTTTTCTTGTAAATGTTAACGAGCACTTCCACTGATTACCTTTTATGCTGACGCTAATCTATATTTCGAGCAATCCAAGACACGTTCATTTCTGGCCCTTGAAATATTCCAAGCTGCTCCAGAATTACTTTGAAAAGTTTAATTTCTTTTTAATACTCGGCGTAATTCATGACGATATTCAGGAACGGGATTTCCCTCGATGAGGTTATCTTCCCCCCACCTACCCATCCCCCCAGTGAAACCATTCATAAGATACCCTCCCTTGTTGTGAACAAGACCAACTAAGAATAATAGATTTGGGTTCTTTAAATAGCTTAAAAAAGTTAAGTATGCCTTAGTGTAACCAGACCACTGAGCTGATTAACAGATCTCCTAGGGCTGGCCCGAAAAATTGGATAGTTTTACATGGCTAGAAACTAATTGGTTACCTAACAACGGGTCCTACATCTTATTGTGGGATCCGAACCACATCGAGAAATGAATTTCTATCACCAGAAATAAATTCGTCTGATTTCTTGTTGGCAGAGCGGGGAATAGAATCTGGACCCTAAGATTGGTAGTCGGGCATGTAACCAACAGACTCGTCCAGCGAGAAAGCTCTAACTAGATCTGCTTGTTAGCGTTGAATCACGTCGGTGATTCAGTTCTTTAACTGTACTGGTGAACTTTCAAATACTTACTGAACCTCCCATTTTCCTTGACGGGTTAGATTATATTTTGTCCACTGTCTACTGTTTCGTGCCATATTATTTCAATTCCCACTTGGTCTAAGTATTCAAACTATGGTCTGTAACCTTTCTCCATAATTTATTAGACCAGCTTTTTTCAGACTTACGCAGCGACCGACAACAAGAACTACATTTTGCATTGCTACCCGTTATATACTCACGTGTAATATAAATCAGACAACTCTATTCACTGCGTTCATTTATTTAGCATCGACCATTTATTTATATGCATATTCCTTATATTCCGCACATATTGGAATTGTATTGAATGGTAAAGTATTATTTATAGAAAAATAAAGTTAAAGAAATTCCCGACACAAAGGTAAAGTAAGTATTAAAAAAAAAAACGTGTTGCTTCTTAGCACCAGATTCCAGTGGGCAACAGAGAAAGACAAAATTGCATTCATATCTGGTGCAGTGTTGAGCCTGTTTCTGTCCCTCGCCTTTTGAGTTTTTTTGTTTTATCTCAAAATACATATATAATAATTACAAAAGATGTACATTACAAATTAACGAAGAAATAAAAAATAGTTAGCATAGATTCCCCAAACTAACACTAAAAGGGTTTAAGGTTTACACTATATATAGGATCACATCTTAAAGAAAACGCAATAAAGATAACACTGTAACCAATGAAGCCATTCAGTTACAATTGAAATTTATAATTACTCTCGAAAATCCCAATTCTGACAAGTAAGTAGTTGCAAAAGGCACTAATGATAGAACAGCCTTTTTACTCGGTAGTGGAAATTCCCTTCTGTGCTTAATTCAAAATGAGCACAAATTTAATTTCTCAAAATCATCCTTCAAGTGTAAAGAAACAAGATGCAACAATTCAGCTTCCTCTTCAGGTGACAAGTTTAGCTCGATTTTTGATTCAGGACTTTGGAAATAAATGGATTTTTTTTTAATGCAAAGACTTTTCTTCACAGGTTCAAATTTCTCTTCAGGGAAAATCTTACCAAGGCTTTAAGATAAGAAAGTGAGATTTGACAAAATCGCTAGTTTTAATCCTCTTAATATGTCATCATAGACAGTGTTCAGAGAAGTGTGACGTAACAATGTTGGGAACATGCAATAGGGGGGATGATCACTTTCAAGTTCCTTGTTATATAGCCTCAACATTTTCTGAAAGCCTTAAGTATATTCAATATGTTGAAATACTGCCGCTTTCTCCTTGAAGTTTCATGTTTAAATCATATAGGATGCCAAAAATATCAGTTAAGCAAGACAGTTTCTGAAACCATAAGCTCGAGCCCTCTATGTTAGGTTCATGACTTCAATATAGAAACTAGACCAGTATGGAAGAGACCCATTTGCAGTTTTAAGTTGGCAAGACCAGGTTGACCCTGGCTTGGTTAGGTTAGGATATGTTAACCCTTCCAATTAGGCTAGGACCCTGGTTTGGTTAGGTTATCTCAAAAAGTTTTGCCAAGGGATCTGTTCTAAGTTCATACTCGTACACCCTGCTAAGTAGTAGTACTTAGCCTCGTGACAACCAACGAACTTTTGTGTGATGCAGTAATATAAGTGGGTGTATTAGGAGCCAGTCTCTGAACAGAATGTCTAAAGTATTCTATTTAGTGAGCTCCCTTTGATGAAATTTACGATCTTAACTGCACTTGTCAACACTTCTTAACGATTCTCCTAAAGTCCCTTTGATTCCAGAGCTTGTCTGCGTATAAAACAGTGATTCCAAATTGGATTGTTATCAGCTGCATCTAAAATTCTTTTTAATAACACCGCTATTTTTTCCGTTCATATTTGCTACACCATCACTTGTAATCTCCTTTAATTTATAATGCCCAAGAAGACACTTCTAACGCAGCAAATAAATCTGCACCAGTTGTACAGGGTATCCATAAAGTCCCAGTACAATTACAATCAATAAATACTTGTAATGGTACTGGGACTTTACGGACACCCTGTATACAGTGTCAGATTTAGACAGCACAACAAGTCGTCCAACATGTTATTTTGCCACACGTATCTGACATAAACTAAAAATGAAACACAATTTGCACTATCAGTGCTTTCGTCTAGCTGTAGTATTTGATAGTTAAGGATTAAAAAAAAGAAAAGTGGGAGAGTGAGAGACTGTCGATTTGCTTGGACAAAACCTTGAAGTTATTATCGACTGCGTTAACATCCTTTTTATATATTGATAATAGTCATAATATGTACTATTATATTTTGATTGGTAAGCCTGCCTTATCATGGGAAAAATCGGTAAAACTAGTGATGATTTATGAGTGCTGTGCAACATTTAGCGTTGTTAATATTCTACACTTTGCATCCACTTGCTTTTTCTTTTTCATAACACTGTATCGCGACCCATTTTATTCATTTCTGACCACTGAATGGTTGGGACCACAATTTGAAAAGCGCTGTCTAGGCCTATGGTCTAGTCTGATTCTAGACCACCACCTTAGTCTAGCTATTTCCGTGTTTTCTCCTCTTCAGACCAACTGCTCATAACCTCCCCTTTCCCACCACATATCCAAACCCCCACCATCTTTTGTTATCATTTATTTCCCTGCTACTTCCATGCCTCCTGGTCCTAACATCCATGTTGTGCTTTTGGCGCCCCGACTGGAGACCCTCATTTGGTCCATGACGACGGTGCCTTTTTGTTAGTCTCATTTGTTTGTAGCTTGCGAAGCCTACTTTGTCAAGAGTTGTGGTGCCTCTGATGTTGCTTGACCCTGAAACATGCTTGAATAGGCTTTTTAGGAACTTCATATTTTTT
>NC_061104.1:46186501-46229167 GCF_015104395.2 Macrobrachium nipponense
AGGAACTTCATATTTTTTATTTGAACTCTTGGCGTAAAGGTTAAATTTTGTGTTGTTGTAACCATTAGGCTAACGTGTAGGATTTATTAGATCTGAGGCGGAGTAGTGGTCAGACACTGAAAAATTTTGAAAGACGCAATAAACTGTTCCTTTTAAGAGCGCAGCATTTGAGTTTGTTGCAGCTCACTTTTAAGTGTGTTTTATGGACTCGATGCTAATTCTAACATTTGACAACTATAGAGGTGAAATTGAGATGATTAAACCCAATAACTTTCATTCATATAGATTATAGACATACCACGGGTTTACTAAAGCACTCAAATGCTATGACACTGACTCTCGAAAAAGTAGTTGCAGCTTGTGAATATCATTGAAACTATTTTCCCAAGGCCTTTGCAGTGGGTTGAATAGATTAAGAAATTTGGTAAATTGGTGTGTTGGGTTTATTGGTCTTTTTGTAATGAAACTGGTCGTACACTCATATGTTGACAAATCCACAGTTATCTTGTTTGGCATTCATTCCCTTATGAAGTAATAAGGCTTTTTTTTTTTCTAAGCTGACGCACACACGTGCGAAAGGAATTGAAAAATGCGAGGAGAACGCCGTCTTTGCCCTTTAAACATTAAGTCTGACAAAAGCGGTACATTTAAAACCACCCTCCTCTCCCCCAACACACGCAACTAGTACGGACATATAGAAAACGCGGGGTCGTAGTCTGGTATAAAATTTTGAGTTCAATAAATTGTGATTCTCTCTCTCTCTCTCTCAGCTTGTTCAACTTGACTCGGTTTTCAATTTCCGATTGTAGAACTTCCTTTTGAGACTTGTTCTTGATTCTTGCAACTATTTCTCATTCATCTTGTTATTTTCACTTGGTATAACATTTTGATAGCACACTTTTAGCGTCGTCATCGAGTATTTTTTTTTTATGTAGTACAATCATTTTGATTTTTGTTGGAAAGTATGGCAGCATCAATTGAATTTTTGTACAAGTTTTTCTTACTGCTCTTTTCTTCAAGGCGAATATCTGCTAAAATATGGCTGATGTTCATCACATGAATAAGAAGTAAGGCAGGAATTTTGAATTTTGTCGATTTATTTATATATAGTATATATATAATGTAAAATATATGTATATATATGCATATGTATAATATATGTATATATATGCATATGTATAATATATGTATATATATCCATATGTATAATATATATATATATATATATATATATATATATATATATATTATATATATATATCATGGCTGAAGTTAAGCATGCCATGGTGCTTCCGTGTCCCGGGGGTGGTCGGGGTGGGGGGTGCCGAATATGGGGTATACATACATACAGTAACAAAAGATCCAGAAATCATCTTCGGGTGTAAAGACAGCTAGTTTTCGAAGGGACTTGACGTTTTGCTTATCTTGTCGGCTATATCTGGACGGGTTGGTTGGGTCTGGTATACAAAAGTCCCAGATTCCCTGTGGGAGGGGAGGTTGAATTTTGATAGGCTGTTATAGCCTCTGAAGCACTTTTAAGATCGCTATGGGTGGGGGGCGAGTAAGGAATTCGTGTGTCAAACGTCTCGTTGTCATGATTGAAAATTTTGCCTTGTTGGAGCTTGCTCACAAAAAAAAAAAAAAAAAAAAAAAAAAAAAAAAAAAAAAAAAAATTAATCTAAAGACATCGAAACGTAGATGCCTAAACAGATTTGCAGTACAAACCTAACTCATTACTTACTATAATAGGCGTAATGTCTGTCCGCCCGTATGTCAATCAATCATGGCCAAACGGCTGGTCCAATGGGCATGAAACTTGGCAGGTTTATAGTGGGGTTCCCTAAGATGGTTTATAATGGGGGTTTCATCTTACCTTTCCCCACCTCCGAAGGGTGTGTGTGTGTTGAGAGGGGATTCCCTAAAACGGAGCTGGTTCTGCCCATGACACGAGGCTGGTTATACCCGTAGACTTTGTTACGTTACGATTTTTCTTGCATAATTTCTGTATATGTACATATATGTTTGCTAGTTCATTTAAACATGGCATCATTTTCGTCCATCGCTGCCAAACCTATTTCCTATGTTGTTGTTGTTTTACATTAAGCTGGCCTTATGCCAAGCACGGGCCCTTGCTCATAGAGCAGCCTGTAGGTCAATTTGAATCATTTGCAGGTGAATGGTGAGATTTTTAGGATGTGAGGATTGCTCTTTATTTCGACCATATGGATGTGAAAGTGAAATGGTGTGCATGAAAAAGTGAAATGAAACGGGCGAGGTTACAAACCCTCAGAGCCCAAAGGCACCCATCCATCTGTAGGAGAAAACAGATCGATAGCAGCGAGTACTGGCGAGTCCAGAGATAGCCAGTAAGGAAAAATTATTATATCGGAGAAAAACGGAAACAATGAAACACAATCTATAGAGTAAAATACCACATTTCATTACTCGAGAAGAGAACAGGAAGCATCGATCGTTAGCGGTAGAGAACGATGAAAGAAAAACGAAAACATATAAGTTTTAGAGACAGCAAAACAGCAAACAGAGGTTAAGTAACACCTCACGCGGAAGCCAGTAGTTAGTGATAGTTGAAAAATGTCGGTCGTTAGACGGGAGGCGGCCGAAGAACGGAGGAGAAAGTTAGGTTGCGAAGAAGTAGAGAAAGGAGATAATTGCCAACTAATAAGCCAACTAATTAGTTAAGTTAACCAACTTCGTATGGGGCAAACGATACTCTTCCAATGAGGTGGTCTGGAAGGTCAATCTCGTAGTTCATGACGTCACTCAAGAGTTGTTCTACCAGCGTTTTTGAAAAGCTTTTTCCTGCTTCTGAAATTGTCAATGTTCACGCAGTACTTAAGCTCATCCTCGACGGTGAGAAGGACCTTTGTGAGAGATTTATCAGTGACGTCTAGTTTGGTCTGAGTTGATCCATTCAGAATACCGCAGCCAGTTTTCGTATCCTGAGTTTTCTTTACGGGCTGGCAGTGATTCTGTCTGGGTACCTGCTTCGACGCGCAAAACCATCGTCATCTTGATTCAAGATGGCGTTGGCAAAACAGGAACCACTGTCGATGTAAGGGTTGGGGGAATAATTTCAGCGGTTGGAGGAGGTTGGAGAGCGGGAATGTGGTGGTAGGGAGGTGAGGGACTGGAAATATGGTACAGGGTTTGAGGAGGTTGGGAGAAGGAAGGTTGAGGAGTTTGTGGCGCAGGAGGCAGATTCGTTTCTGGTTTGATTGGAGGTCTCTGGGCGGGCGATGGTTGTCGCTCTCGAGGTCTTGCAGGTGGAGGCGGGGACGTCCTTCGTCTTGCGAATCTTTTCTAATCTGTCAGGGCACACCTCTTAAACCAAGCATGTTGTTGCTGCTTGCAGTTAGCGTAGCGGGCAACAGTGTGGTCTTTTGCCTTTCATTTCGTTAGGCACACCTGTGTGTCAGATAAAAAAGAATAAAAAAACATAAAAACTGGCAAGATTATTTTCATACATCAATCATCTGTTCCCCCCATTCTCTTCGTTAGCCGAATCGAATTTTGTTGAATTTTTTTTTATTTTATTTCTAATCATTACTGAATAAACAAGTCGTGTTTGATTTTTGTCATTATGAATTTTTGCCTTAGTTCCTGGGGCAGCATTCTCAATAGTCTAGATTTTATGTGGTCGTAATATGATTAATATTATTATTTTTTATTCTGTAGTCTGCTCCCACTTTTAATTTTACTGCGAGGGGTATATGACAGAGGAGGCCTCTTGGATATGTTTTCTGTCTTTAAAGAGATGATTATCGAAGCAGACATTTCCGGATGAATGGGTTATTTTCGTAATTTTTAGGTTTCAGCTTCAAATCGCCGTTTATGTCATTTAAGGCCCCCACCCACTCACCACACACCTCTAGTACGGACATATGACAACGAGGTGTCGTGGTCTGGTATAAAATATCCTGATTGATTCTCTCTCTCTCTCTCTCTCTCTCTCTCTCTCTCTCTCTCTCTCTCTCTCTCTCTCAGTTGCACTGGAAGTGTGTTCAACTTGACTCATTCTTTTAATTTCCGATTGCAGAACTTTATGTTGAGACTTGTTCATCATTCATGCAAACATTCTCATTCATTTCCTGTTGTTTAAATTGGTATAACGTTTTGACAGCGAATTTTTAACGTTGTTATTGACTTGGATATTTTGTGCAGTACAAGAATTTAGATTTTTGCCGAGAGAACATGGCAGCATCAGTTGGATTTATATAAATTGTGTTTTCATTTTTTCTTACTGCTCTTGTCTTCCATTTGGCAGTTGTTCGCCATATGGATGAGAGAAATGACGTGAGTTCCGAATTGTCACTTTTCATTTCTATCACGTTAAGTGGGGCATGTACGGTAATACTAAGACCTCTTATAGTCGCTGTTGGTATAAGCAGCCGATACTGATAGGCCGTTAAGGGAGGGGGGTTAGCCCCCTGCCCCTATATTTTATAATCTAGTGGAATAATTGACAGTGATGTTCACGCGTAAAGCTCATTTATTCATATTTTATCATTTTTTATAAAATATATGCCGTTTCCGGTATGATTCAACGTATACTTGTTTTATCCAGTGTGAATGATTTGTCAATGTCATATAAGATGGTCTTTTCCACTCCCAGTTTTATTATTTTTCTAAAGTATTTTACCAGTTTTATTATTTTTCTGAAGTATTTTATTTCTGGTTATGGTATGGCGTTTGCATTTGTCAATACGTCTGTCAAACCGGTCGTGTCTCGTCTTTCGTAGATATCGATGTCATAGAAGTTGCTACGTAGATACACAGGAAGGTTCAAAAGCAGTAAGGTTCAAAAGCAGTAAGGTTCAAAAGCAGAAAGGTTAAAAAAGCAGTAAGGTTCAAAAGCAGTAAGGTTCAAAAGCAGTAAGGTTAAAAAAACAAAGGTTAAAAAAAAGAAAAAACAGAAAGGTTCAAAAGCAGTAAGGTTCAAAAGCAGTAAGGTTCAACAGCCAAGTGACGTCTTCCGCCTCTCCCCTTATGGGGGGCGTCAGGTAGAAAATTGCCAAGATTCTCACACTTAATTTGTTTCTCTCCAATCGTCCCTATTTCACTCTGCCACCCGAACTATTGTTGGTTAATGCTAATCGTTTTCTTGAATGATTTTCTTTCTTGTTTTTCAATCTTTGCCGAATGAACAAGTTTTTTTCTCTATCATTACATATTTTTGCCATTGGTTCCAGGGGCAACGTTCTGAATAGTATAGAGGTGGGCCATGTTTATTCCCTGGAACCCTTTCGCGGAAAACTCTGATCTCACGGAACCCTCAATAACTTTATTATTTGTCAAGATATCTGTATATTAAGGGGATCGTTGCAAAGGCAAAGTTTTTCAGCTATAATTTGATGTATAGTTTGTTTGGGTTTTTATATGTAAAATGAGAGTGAAGCCCCAATAATGATTAACTCGTGTAGAAGCGCGTTAACTGCTATTTGAAGAACACTGTTACTCGAATTGATTATTTACTCCGTCTAAATGGGTCTGTTGAACGTGGTTCTTAATTCTGAAGTGTTATTTTTATCGAATTTTTTTTTCAAGGGAGGTTTTGCTGTATAATTATGTAAGAGGCAATGACGACTAGAAAGTGGACGAACAGAGCACGCTTGCAAATCAATCACACAAGTACAAAGTGAATATAGAATGAACAGTATGGCTGCTTATGGGTATATGACGAAATAAGTGCAACGCCTAGCAGAAAAAAAAAAAAAAAAAATTAAACTGATTGATCGCCGCAGGTTACTGTGATATTTTTTTTAAATTTCTTCATTGCTTTACCGGTAAAAAAAAATGTACAAACATTTGCATGTAGGTTCATGTACATTTACGCAATTTTAATGAATTAATTTGATTTTACATTTATTTTAACATTTTATTGCGGCTTTAAACGCCATTTACATTTTAAAAAACCAACATATGATGTATCAAAGCTGAGAACTTTATCTTTACAACGATGCCTTAATATAAATAAAATATCTTTAAAATAAAAGTTATTGTGGGTTCCTGGTTTTGCGAGATAGGGCCGGCAGTTTGGTAGGTGCTCAAGCTTGTAGTTAAATCCAAGTATTTTGCTTCCACCCGTAATTCTACTGAATGTAGTATATGAGAGAGGATGCCTCTTAAGATACTTTTTCTATCTTTAAGCCGCGTAAGTAGATGAGAGTTGATATTTCTGGATGAGTGGGTTATTCTTGGTAATTTGAAGGTTTCAACTTCGAATCGTTTTTTATAGGGACGCGTAAGAACTTGTGACTGCCTCTGTCGAACCTTTCAAACTCAGCTGGCCTAGACAATCTAACTACCCTATCTAGTACAAACGGAACTTCTGTCGGTTCTCAGACGCCTAGAAATAACGAATAAGGTACCCAGCATTCGAAACTGTCAGCTATACATACACCCTCAAAACAATTAATATGTTTTGAAAAACATACAACCACAAACGTAAATCTGGCAGTAGTACATGGCAAATTCATCTGTGACATCGACTTCCTCTTATGATAAGAAATTTGTCAACATCAGAATTTTTATACCACAAAGAATTCCTTAGAAAGATAAATGATCAAACAATAAGAACCTTTCAATTGCAAATCAAATATATTGGAGTACGGGAACGCGTAGTAAAATGCGATTAAACGTAGCAGAAGGGAATCAATGACGCAGTCACCCACGACTATTCTTTCCCGTTCTTTCAGAATCGAAAGAAAACGATGATTCCTTTAGATCCCAAACTGAAGTAATTGTTACGCATTTGGACTAATAAAAATTTTACGCAATCGAGACAAGCCAGTTGTGGTAGAGGTTTATTGTTTGCATAAAGATTTTATGGTTTTGTATGGACGTGTGAGAAACTTGAAGATAAAGTGAGGGGCAGATATTCGAATGAAATGATAAAGCGAGGAATCAAGGTGATAGTCTAGGTCTGATTGCCACTGTATATTTCGTTTCAGTGATTCAAATCCCTTCGATCTGCACATCAGGTATCACCAATATAAGGGAGGGTTTCAAAGTATATTTAATCTAATAAACTGGATTAATATAGCCTGTAAACTAAAATTTGTTAATAAAACTTTCATGCAACTAAAGTATTTGATTTTTTATGTAATATTTCTGAGTAGAAAGTGGGTATCTATAGTTTATCAGAAGATGACTACTAATAATATTAATACTTTCCTTTAAATAGGCTACCTTCGGGGTTGAGGTCTACCTTTTTATATTTATTATTCGGGACTGGGCAATGTACAGATACTATGTAATTCTCCGTTAGCGCTTGTACAAAATTAGTGCAAACTGTTGTAGTCGTTTAGTCCCGCCAGGACCCACCACGACTTCCCAAGTTCCCAGTCGTCTGTACTCATTTGTCGTTCTTACTATGGGTTTCAGACACATTGCAAGCACGTTTTTTGGCAATAACTCTGTAACGAACACTCGTATCAGAACGAGATTTTGCTATAGTGTATTACACCCAGTGCCGTAATTTATAAGGGTATCATGAATCACTAATTGTAAAGAATAAAGACATTAGCCAGAAATGGATACGAACACAACAGTAAAAAGCTCCGCCCACCCTCTAACGACCACCAACCCCCCGTCCTTCTTCCATCCCTCACCTTCCCTTCTATCTCTCTGAAAGTTGCTTCAGTAAACTTATTTTGTCTGATTGGATCTTGTAAAGATGAATAACCCCAGGGTCCGCTGTGGTTATTCAACTTTACAAGTTTGATTATGGGGTTATTCAACTTTATAAGAGGACCCTGGGTTATTCATCTTTACAAGGTAGTTATAGGGTAATTTAGACTTCAAGGTACTTATTCGTTGTGGTTGCTTTACAAGCTGTTTATAGAGATTGTTTATACTTAAGAGTTAGTTATTAGTTGTTTTCGCTTGTTTTAGTCGGGTAGTTGCATTTTTTTCTTCAAATTCTGTTTCCTATTATGTAACAAAGCAAGAAGGACCTCATTAGAAAAGTATAACACCCTCGAAATGGATCGTTCTATTCATCAAAATATTGTTAAACCTTTATTGGTAGAAGATCCTCTTCCGGTAATAAATTGGATGAAGCGGCATGGACTTTTAAGAAGAGTTGAAGTGCAAGCACTGTGATAAGAATATGAAATGGACTAACCGTTCTGTACTACAAGATAAATATGCATGGAAGTGCCAGTTTAAAGATTGTGAGAAATATAAGCAATATGAAAGTATTCGTAAGGATTCATTTTTCTTCTGTTCCAAACTTTCGTTGCAGAAGTGGGTGGAAGTTATTTTCTTTTGGTGCGAGCAAACAAGTGTAACTCACTCAGTTAATTTTCTGACTGTTTCAAGAGTGACTGTGATTGATATCCACAATTTCTGTAGAGAGGTGTGTTCTCAATACTTCGAAAACAATCCAATCAAGCTAGGTGGATCTGGTGAAACGGTACAGATTGACGAGTCTTGCCTCTCGCACAAACCAAAATTTCACAGAGGACGGGCACCAAGCAAACCCCTATGGGATTTTGGTATTGTGGATACCTCAACGACACCGTCGTTAGGATACATGGAAATAGTCGAGTCTCGGAACGCACTTACACTATTGCCAATAATTAGGAAAGTCGTTTACCCTCAAACAATTGTACATAGTATTCAGTGGAAGGCTTATTGTAATATTGAAAAAGAACTAGGTGTTTTTACGTTGTATGGAACCAGTGGTTATTCAGCAACGGGATCAACGGCTTTACGTGACTTCCGAACCACGTCGAGAGTGAACTTCTTTCACCAGAAATACACATCTCTCACTCCTCAATGGAATGACCGAGAATCGAACCAGCGACCACCGAGGTGGGACGCCAATACCATACCAACCACGCCGCTGAGGCGCTTATACATGGTTGTATATATCTAACGATCCAGTCGGTTGTTAGCTGCCAGTTGACTAATTTATTTACGCATTGAACCGCTCATCTGTGTGTGTGTGGTAGTGGTACTTTCTGTAAATGGTTATTAGAGTGAGAGAGATCTGAATGTATGTTGAAGCAGTAAAACGATAGACACTATGATTTATGGTAAAGGGACAGTTATATGTGCATCGGTATAATCGAAGTTTTAACTCGAATGAATGTCAGGTAGAAAGGTTCAATTTTCATTTGTAACACAGAGTAACTATAAAGTTTTTATTTCTTTATTTGTAGTACTATCGCACGACTTGCTAGTTTTGCATGCTAGGAAACTTCTTTTTTTATACTCTGCTGATGTTCCTTTATGGGTTTCTAGTACATTTTAGTATTATCGTACTATAGGGCGGAGTTTCAATTCGTTTTGTAACATTTTCAGCCTATTTCCATCAAACAAATTTTTCATAAGTCATTGAAACTTGTCAGTAGCTTTTTGTAATATGGGCATTAACTACGGCACTAGTTCAGTCCCCACTCTCTCAAAACAAGGGTCTTGTTCTATACTTGGTATTACCTTACAATTTGAAGCAAAGGCCTTGATTATTTGAGGCAACCACATGCTTAATGGCCATTGCCAAGGTGATTAATTTGACAGTTATGCCGTGGTTTCTCTCTCTGATTTTAAGCTCTTTAGGATCAAATCTGGTGTATCCATGGTTACAAAATTGAGTAGTTTCCTGGTGTTCTTGTATAGCAGAAGCGTTAGTCTACGCCTAATCCTCCACAATTGTTGGATTATTGAGACCATCGTGAGTTATGTGCTACCCTTGGCAGTTAATGATTGTTTACCAAGGAGGATCATTTTGGTGTTATAGCCAAATGGCATTTTGGTTAAAAAGGGGTGGGGGAGGGCGACATACGTAGAAAGAAACTGAAGGGAGTTCGTTTTAAGGTTAAGTATCTCGCATGTTAGTGTCGTTGTCAAGTGCCAGAATATACCCTTTGTTATCACAGCTAACCTCTTTTGACAGAAAACAGCCTGCGTTTACTCCAGTTATTCTATGGCCACTGATGTTTATACATTGAACCTCAAACAGTCTATTTGGTTCGTATTTTTTATTAACACTATATACATTTGCCAGTCTTATCTTCATCTGAAAGACTAATTAGGCCAAATATTATAGGTGTTGATTTTTCCACTTTAAATTTGATCAAATTTAGACTATTAGGCCTAGTGTTCAGGGGCTGTCGGCCTTTCAGCTCTAAAAACATTACCTCTTCGTCAGGAGTTGAGTCTTCTCCCACTTCCACCTTGAGAACGTGCACACTTCATTCTCTTATCTTTTTATTGATTCTAACCACTAGAACTTCCTCTCTGCGTTGTCATAGGCACTGAATGGTCCAAACAGCCCCTGGTTGCAGCTACTACACCAAAGAGCCTCTATAATTGTAACTTCTCTCCCATGACGATCTCAAAACAACCCTTTAGTTTGTGAATAAGGTCTTATTTTTTTCATTATGATGCATGAAAAAATAGTACTTGTCTAGATATGTGTAATAAACATTTCCTGACAAATGATGAAAGCTTTTCAGTTTGTCTGCATTAAGGAATTATTTTTTTTTTAAATGTTAAAGCTTGCGATACTATCAAAGTGTCATTTAGGTTTTCATAATTATAACAGCATTTTTTTTTTAATGGTCACTCTTAGAAAATTCATTTCATTTATATATATAGTTTCAAATTTATTTAAGGAGATTGCTCCTACTTATGGATTAAAAAGTAGCATTAAAATCCTTATGCTTTAGTTTCAAAATGTATTTGATGTTTCCCGAGTTTCACTACTGCCCTCTTCTGCAGGGGGAACTAAACCGGATCCGCGTCAGGGTTGGATTGAGCCTGACCTGGAACCGGGTTAGTTCTTCTGCGGGTGAGCAGCAGCGGTCCTCGGAAAGGATCAAGTTCATTACTAAACAATATTTAAAGAGCGCCTTTATCACCTTCATATTTATTTTCTTTTGTTACAGGGTGCTGCAGGAATTCCGCGGGGATGCCGAAGAGTTACGGGGTGGTGGAAGAATTTCGACGTGGGAGCAACAAGGAGTGGGGAGAGGATGGGAAAAGTAACAATTAAAAGCCAGTAATCCAGAGTTAACAGTTGTTTAAGTTCTTAAATAAATCTTTTAAGTGAAGCATCCAGAAGTTTAATTTTTGGTTGTCAGTGGTTCCGAACTCTTTGCGTAAACTTTTACATTTAATAGTTGGAAACAATTCTTGAGCTTAGTTGTCATTAGCACAAACCCTGCGAGTGGCCTAAATTTTATTTAATATATTTGCATATTGGGAAAAATCTTATATGCTTCAATAAATATGTTCAGAATTTAAATAATTACAATAATTGTCACTGAACAAATCAAGCACCTAACACTAAATTTATGATGTATGAAATAAAAATTACTTTGCCACAATTGCACTCTTCTACTAATTATGTAATTATAATAAAACTTTCGTCCACTTTATAGAATAAACTTTACTTGCCTCAATTTTTCTGTAGTATCAATGGAGATACAGCTTAACTGCAATTTCACATACAAAGGGACTTTAGTCCCTATTTTTCTTAATTCCCGAGTTCTCTCACGACCGGGTCAGCACGGCTCGTACAATCCAAGGTCTAAAGACCTTGGTACAATCCTTGTCGGGCCAAAAGTTTCTCCATTCTGCTCTCCTAGTCCCGCAGTTGAAGGGGGTTTTCGTGTGCAAAAGATTTTCCGTAGATTCTCTCCACACACTGATCTAAAGTAGTCAAGTGTAGCAAATAACGTGTGCGCTCCATCACACAGCGGGAAATATGCTGTATGTATATCAATAAGAAAATGAGCAGCTTTTTGTCGTTATCTCTCTTTTATTTTTTAATGGATAGGCCGATGATGTTCTTATAGGGATAGCAAACTTCAAGTTTATTTTGGTTGTACTGTATTCTTGACAAGAAACATTCATTGTGGAACTATATTCCTACCAGGTAGGTCAAAAATGTCTTTAAATTGTGTTATACAATTTAATTATTTTGCATCTTTATAATGAAATGCATTGGGCTAAAACTATATTCTGCATTAACCAAATATTAGTTGTAAAATGAAAATGACGGAAAACCGGGTATATTCTTAATGAATAAATGGAAGTGATTTTATTCTAGGAAATAAAATTTCGCACAACTTTGTTGAATTGATCTGTTTCACAGATTATCAATGACTTTGATGTAATGTGATTCTTTTGCCAATACGTTATAGGATACTGATTTTATAACTTGAAAAAAATGCAACAATTTTCTTTTCCTGGGTTTCAATGTTCTCAACGTCAGTTTTTGTTAATATGCAATAGAGTAATATATTTATTTACACCAGAAAGCTGAGTATTTTTACATCCTAAATCAGATTTGGTATCAAGTATCAAAACCATAATGGTGCCTAACTGCAAATATATGTATAGTATTATATTTGATTGAATCTCATGAAAAATCAATATATGGATATGAACGAAATATGTAATGAATAGTGCTTTATCTATCATTTGATATACTATATTTAGATATTTCTTTACGCTATCCAGATATTTTTTTATCAAGAACTTAATTATTTGTAATTCCATTTTCCATTTTTTTTCTTTATTTCATGTTCATGATTCATTAACTTTAGATGCAAAATTTCAGCATGCCTATAATTATATCATAAAGCTATATCATAAAGCTTCTGCATATATTAGCTATGTCTGGTGACAGTTTGAAAGCGATTGAATGAAGATTTGGTGGCTGGCTCTCAATTTGTGACATTTTCCTGCTGCACGATTGAGGGCACAAGTTATATGCTAAAATTAGCTACTTTGACAGTTAAAAAGGAGATCTGACAGGGTATGAAATTGGCCACCCACTTTTTTCTGACTTTTTCATGTTTACTATCAGTCTGTGGAGAGAAATTTTGGGTACCTCATCTGCTGTGCTATCGCCGCCTGAAGAAATACTAGACGCATTCACAGCACCACAGGGTCTCTCTGAAACAGTTTTTCATTACTATTCACGATCACATCTAAAGTCACAATTTTACATTTACGCTTAACATTACATAATACTAATGAAAACATAGGCAACAAATCACATAATACTAATGAAAACATAGGCAACAAATCCGAAGTTAGTTCACTCTCAGAAATAAGAAAGCATTATTAAACCTATGTTGCCCTCAAAGAAGAAAAATATAAAGTTTTAAACTACAATTCAATTCATTACAGTAGTAGTTAACAATAAAGTCAAATGAAAAAATGGCTAAAAAAGTCACAGATGCACAAATAAAAGATGAAAAATGTATATCCAGAAAACCAAATCAATAAAAAAGGCAAATTGTACAATAGAATAAGTCACCTGAAGACTAGAAGGCAACTGGAAAATCAGTAATGGATAACGTAAAGGAAGGCTGATCTTGAGGCTCAGTTTTTGAATACTATATAGATCGATTCCAAAATTGAATACTGTCCAATTTAAAAAACATTCTCAAATATTCTAAAATCCTGTATAGCCTGATCGCATCTACTGTAGTGTTCATGAACTGAAGATATGTTGGACTGTGAAGTCTCTCTGTACCTGTCCTATTTTGGTTAGGTTAGGTTAGGTTTTACCTAACTTACTTTGAATACCTTTATGAAACTATTCAATTCCCATATGAAACTATTCAATTCCCAAACTAGGCAGTCGGGGGCAATTACTATAACAAACAATTTACTAGAGAAAAGAATCACTCCAAGAGTTTGAAAGGTAGAAGGGCTTTTATTCTGAAATAATTGAAAATGAATTTGACTTTAACATGTGGGTAAAATATAACAAAGCACAGTTTTAATTTCTTCTCAAGTTTGATTGATTTACCAATATAAGGCAATTTGCAATAAAAACGTTGGGATTTTAGAAATGATAAATATTTACAAACTTAAGCAACAACTCGGCCAAAATTAATCTTGACTATTGTATCCATAACTAGCTGACCAAACCTGCACTGCCCGGGAAAACTGAATAAGAAACTATAAATACAAACTATAAATTCTCTCTCTCCCCACTTCTCACTCTTTCCCTCTTTCTCCTCCCTAACACCCTCTCTTTCTCATCCCTTCTGTCTCTCTAACTCTCCCTCACTCTTCTTAACATCCCCTCTTTTCCTCTCTCTTTTTCCTGTTAAGATAGTTGCTTCAACTACATTACCCTGCATTTTTGACATTTTTATATTTTGTCCCTTCTAATCCCACCCCCATTCCTATCAGGGCAGAACTAGGATTTAAAGGGCATCAGGAGTGTCACTACATATTCATCTCAGCGACCTCAAAAATTATGGATTAAGACTTATATCTGTCGTTTTCTGTTTATTTTTATGTCACTCCCTTCCCACCCGACCCCCTCTGGTGTCAATAATGTCTTACCCACACAGTATCCTTTTCCAGATATTAAGTCACAAGTATACTGAAATAAGGTATGATAAAACATTTAGTGTTTATTTAGCAACAAAGTCTATGGGGTAGAACCAGCCCCGTTTCTGGTGCTAGTGATGTCTTACCTCCACAGTATTCTTTTCAAAACAGTAAGTCATAATGTATACCAAGTTTAGTTGAAAATGCTCAATACATTTCAGAGTTATGCTGGATCACACACAACACATACATACGTACATGCATCCAATTTTATACAAATAGATTACTGATTTTGCAGGTGCTTTCGCTTTCCAGTTATTAGGTCATTCTTTCTGTAGCACAAATTTCCTGTTTTGTTAGGTTTTATAGATATCCTTTCTCAGATTATGCCTTATGTTTGCTTCTATGATTTTTTTGCTTTGTGCAATTAAAATAACTTGTTTGAATGACTCGTGCAGTTCATGGAATTGTATTAGTTTAATCAATTATTTTTCTCCTTTGAGTAGATGGATGCTCCATATTACAGTCAGAACTTCTAGGTATTACAGCTGCCCTGAGTATCATAAATAGGAATAAGGACAATGCCATAATAGCAACAGATAGCCTGAGTGCCTTGCAATCACTAACACCAAGAAAAGCTGAATCAAATATCATAGTGAGAAGAGCTATAGACCTGCTATCACAGATCAGACGAGCCGACAGAATGGTTGCATTCATATGGGTGCCTTCACACATTGGTATCAAAGGCAATGAGAGAGCCGACGAGCTTGCTAAAGAAGGCGCAAGGAAGGAGAGAGTGGATTACAAACTGACACCATCCCTGAGTATGTTGAAGGACTCAGTTGCTATGGAAATAATGCAAAGATACAATGAGAGAATAGAGATGCTCAAAGAAACGCACTCATCAATAAGAAAATACTACCTTGAAATTGCTGGAGGTAAACCACCTGACTACAAACTTTGTGGACTGGAGAGCAAAGAGAGCACAACAATATAGCAGACTAAGGATGCAGAGCCGATACCTTTGGGAAGTACTGCAGCTGTCAGTCCATCAGAAACATGCTGCAGACTATGTGGCGAGTTAAGGAAGCACACTCTAAGTCATTATCTCGTGGAGTGTGAAGAGATTACTCATTACAGGCCACAGGGACTGAGTGAAGTTGACCTACTCAAGCATTTTCTGCAACCTGGTGTGCTGAAAAGGGTTATCAATACTCATCCAAAATTTGCTTGCTCCAGATAGTCAATAGACTAGTATATATTGTATCTTGTTGTACAAAATCAAATTGTAGTATGTTTTATTCACTTAGTAGCATAAGAAATAACTGTTGTATTTCTACCTTGTTTTTATAATATTTTCTTAAAATCTTATGTTTTGACCTCATCTAAATGCATTCTTTCATCAAAATAATTATCTGTATAATGTGCAGAACTAAACTGTAGTATACATTTTATTCTTTAGTTACCTGTTAGTACCAATGAAAATTGTTATGGGCCTTTTTTTTCATAACTTTTATTTAAAAATTTATAGTTGACTCATCCAAATGTAACTCATTCAGTTAAATATCTATATCAGCATATTGACATAAAACTACATTGTAGAACATACTATTTTGGAACCTCGTGTTAACATCATTAAAACTGTTGTATATCTAATTTTTCTTATAATATTTATATAAAATATGATGTGTTGACCTCATCTGAATGTCATTCATACTGCCAAGTAATTATTTCAAATTTTATCCTGTTATAAAGTAAAACATTGCTCATTATTTACTCCATAGTATACCACATGTTACTCCGTTGCAATTGTGTACCTCAACAGAAACCTGAGATAATGTGCACGTATCTTGTATAGCAGACATTCAAATAATTTTTTTTTTTTTTCATGTTCTGAAAATATATATAAAAGTTCAATATCTTGTAATACTTAAGACTAATTATATAGTGCATCACTTAATGGGTAATTCCTATTCAACATATTGTAATTTCCCAATATAGTTATCTATAAGCATTTAAATTTTGTAATACTACCCGAGTACCATATCAGCCCCGACGAATGACGTTTGTCTAGTAATCAATAGGGTGGAAAAGGTATGTATGATACCACAACTTGTATTTAAATTTTGTAATACTACCTGAGTACCATATCAGCCCTGATGAATGACGTTTGTCTAGTAATCAATAGGGTGGAAAAGGTATGTATAATACCACAGCTAATGCCATTCATTCAAGAGGGCTTTCCCCTACACGCATACCGCGTCCGGGTTGCCTGTTGTGCTGTGCTTTGTAAGCTTTATTGCACAATAAATTGTTTCTCTCTCTCTCCTGACCTTTTCTATCTCTCCTCTACTCGCATCACAACATTATCATGACAATAATACGGTGAACATCCTTATGAATCATGGGTACTGACACTAACAATGCATTCACACTGATAGTATGACGTAGGGAGACGTATGTTTGTTTATATGGTGTTTTTACGTTGAATGAAACCAGTGGTTATTCAGCAACGGGACCAACCGCTTGATGTGACTTCCGAACCACCTCGAGAGTGAACTTCGATCACCAGAAACACACATCTCTAACCCCCTCAGTGGAATGGCCAAGAATCGAACTCGCGGCCACCGAGGTGGCAGGCCAATACCATACCAATCACGCAAATGAGGCGCTAGGGTGACGTATGAGAATCATTGGGTAAATGCATTTAACAAAGTACTTGATGCTGACGTTCCGCAAAAAATGCACAACAAAATATAGGTTATCTGCATTCTACTCTCATGCACACTAGTACATACTACGAAATAACACCTGCTGATTTAGCACATTATACATTTACCATTTGAGAAATGGGCATACGGGCGTAACTATATTTAGTCAAGACAAATTAAGGAGTAAATTGCGACCAAGGCCAATAGAGTACTCCATTGGCTTGGTTGCGACGAAATAAAGCAGGTTTGAAGTGTTCCGTCGTAAGTGGCGGTATACGAGACCCACTTATGAGTTACCTAACCATAAACAATAAAACTTAAGTTGATTTATTTACCAGATTACAAAATACAACCCTACTGTCCAGTGGCCCTATAACTAACATTTATCGTTTTAACAATTAAAATTGGATTTTTAAAAAAATAATAGAACGCCCCAGTAAAAATGGGCAATTCTTTGTTAAATAATGCTACTTGAAACTCTTAAAATTATTTTACCCAGCCTAGAATTTCCAATATTTAAATTTGTTTTTTCTCAATGGCACATAAGTGTTATTTCTCCAGATATTCGTCTACTCGATAATCCAAAATGACAATCATCAGTAAATAACTTAAAACTACCACAATGCAACTTCAGCTTTCTTGATGACATTCGAGAATGGATTAATGCTACATCGATCAAAGTCAATTGCATTTAAATACTTTATGTCTGACTGGCTACATTTTCACATGGGGTCTGAAATATTTGTTTCTGGTTCTTTACAGCAACTTACGTCAAAACAAACTTTAAATCGTGTAGATCAAAGCAAGTGTTCCAATTAATAAATGATGTAATGTACACAGCTCGCAACAATACCGATGTAATATAGAAACTACAACAGAAAACCAGATAATTAACTGCTACTCCACTGTCATTCTACATTATTGTGCCAGTTTTGCTGATGAGAAAACACTACAAGAGAATTATAAAATATATAAGTACCACCTTTAGAAACCGTTCAAGGGAGGGAACCATCCTGAGGGGGTCTGCATATCAAACCAAACTAATGAACGAATGAATCTATTGACAATGAATCACCGGAGCAGTTCAACAAGCAATTAATGGAAGACCTAACAGATGTCGCATCCTAAGGGCATACGGGAAGATTGTTGGGTGCGGGGGTGGGGGGGGGGGAGGGTGGGGGGTGGGCATCAGGTATTATTCTTGAGCATCGAGTAAGTCTTCAGATTCTAACATCGTTTTAAGAAAGTGATTGTGAAGTGTTTGTTGTTTGACCATACTGGGTTTTGAATAAGAAAAGATGAGAAATACTATGAGAATAAAAGCGCCATTAGGAATACAGTATTCAGGAATTAGCATTTCCCGTAGATTATCGTATCTTATCAACAGACATGACTGGTCCACAAGATCGATACGAGATATTGCGGCAGAAGTGTTTACGGGTGGTGTTCTATAACTGCAAGTCACCTCATATATATATAATTATATATTATATAAAGAATATATATATATATATATATATTATATATTATATATATATAACAACATTAGTAGCAGTAAATCAGCAAAAGTTTGAGTTCACTTGCGTTATGGAGGTATCAACCACAAACTACTGCTGGTGCATTCCCTATATGTAAACAATCGTAGATCAGTTATATTTAGTTATTATGCGTGATTGAGCCAACATCCATAATGAAAGTGGACGATATGTGTGATGACAACCGAATACCAGTTTTACACACTTGAAATTTATGCCTATACGTCACGTCTTTGAAATACTAACACAATATGAAAGATTCTGATACTTTCACCAATGTAACAAAATCATATGCAGTAGAGATAGAAAGAAACATTGAAAAAATATCAATAATGCAGAGAGAGAGAGAGAGAGAGAGAGAGAGAGAGAGAGAGAGAGAGAGAGAGAGAAATCTGGGTATGTCGTAGTCTAGTAGACGTTAACTCGCGAGTGATTAATTCAATAAGTATTGTTTGGCGGTGCGAGGCTACAGCAACGAAAATGCGCTGTGAATTGAATAATCTCCTACCCGTACAATTGTGATTATTGTTAATGTAAAGGCCATGGTCACGAGAGCTATTAATCCACAAACAATATTATGGGGTTGACTCTTTTTCAATTAACATAAGTCTATACCAGAGGTTTAAAGATGACGCTACCCATACCTGTGGTTAAGAGGTCTGCCTTTGGTAGGAGGTGACTTACTCTGCACCTTAACATCTACTGCTACTGACTTATTAAATATAAGCTCCTTGATACCCCGATAAAGTTGCATTGATAGCAAGAAACGTGACATGTTTACAGAGTTCATTACCATTATTATCTCTCTCTCTCTCTCAAACAAATTAAAGTAGTATAATATTGTCTGAAAAATAGCGGGTTCCCTCAACTTGACATGATCCTATATGAATATTAAAACAATTAGAGCCTTAAACAGCTAAAAGAGCTTTTTTCCTTAGTGTAAGAAGGTTGCTCATAACGTAGACCCCTTTCTTGTTAAACACTGTTGCTGGAATGTTTTGTACCGATCTTGTGGACAGTCATTTCTATTGACAAGATACGATAATCTATAAGAAATACTAATTTATGAATAGTGAACCACTTTTATTCTCATTTTACACACAATCCCGGCACCGTCTACAACAAAAACGTTACAATCACTTTCTCAACGATATTAGAATATGGAGACATTACTCTATGCTCAAGAAAAACACCTGCTTCCACTCCTACCCGTTCCCATATACCTTTAGGGTGCGACTTCTGTTGGGTCTTCCATTAGTTACTTGTTCAACTGCTTCGGTGTTTCGTAGTCAGCGCATTCGTGTTCACTCTCTGGATGCCTAAGGGAACGGACTTTTGTGCACGATAGTACCTTTTAACAGGGCTTCTTGAATGCTATGCCAACAATTATATGTGTGGGATGCTGCCACATACATCCATGCAAGAAATGGAATGAAGGGGTGACAAATTAAACCCGTAGATTCTTTAAAATCTTGTAATGAAGATATACTGACATCAAGACGACAGCAGCGGGAAGCAGGTCCGCGGATGTCACTACAATGACCACTGGACAGTGACTGACTATGCATATGGCGGGAAATAAAGGCAGTGTTGACACATCTAATTACAATGTTGCCACGATGCATAATGAAATAGTGGTCTCACAGTACGTGCAATGGGAAATATACATGGAAACATAAATATCATTCTTCTATAGAATAATACAAAGCAAATGTACAAAAATGTTCATAAACTGTACGTAATGTAATTAATATACAGCATAACATTAAATATCTATACACTATAGACCTCTACTTATCCAATTCTATCAACTCCCATTTCTCACAAGGCAGAATGTTAGTCCTCTATCAGATGAATCCAACAAAGGACTACGGCACTGTACAGGTATATTCGTCTCGTCCTGCTTTATACTGATATATATGTATAATTTTTTTTATTTAAAGAGAAATCTTAAACTTTTCTCAGCTGAAATAGGTAAGTATAACCTGTCGTACCTCCAGTTTAGAAACTTAAAAGACTATTCAGTGTATCAAAATCTATCCTAACATTCAGCTATTCCCGAAAAATCTTGAAAAACATTATATGTATTTTTATCTATTTTAACTTCAGAATAACTTTCATTCAATAACATTTATCAGTTCTTTTTTTTTGTGGTTCCTCCTTTGATAATGACGTTAAATTAGTGCAAAAGTCTCCTGATTCCACTTTTATACCTGACATTTTCCATTTCACTTTATCAACACAAGTTGGGGCTGTGTCGCTTCAACTTATTCCAACGTTACTGATACTTTCGATTATAAGCAGTTTTGCAGCATGGGTCCCAATGAGGCCTTAACACTAATATGACCGTGTAACTATCGTTTCCATAATTCTTACACGTTTGCATGGTGTTTTTACGTTGCATGGAACCAATGGTTATTCAGAAACGGGACCAACGGCTTTACATGACTTCCGAACCACGTCGCGAGTTAACTACACATCTCCCACCCCTCAGTGGAATGCCCGAGAATCGAACTCGCGGCCACAGCGGTTGGCAGGTCAAGATCAACCCATACCCCGATCACGACCACTGAGGCACTCGAATTCTTACACATGTATCTCTTTAACACCTTCCAACTTCAAATGCAGTGACAATTATCATCAATTCCTTTACCCTACAAAATGAATCCCATTTTACTAAAGTTTAATTTTTGTTCACTCAACCAAGTAGTTTGGTCTTTTCTCTACCCATATGTATTGTAAAGTTGTCTTTTAAAGCTGATCACACTACCTATTGTAGTACGGCTACAAATCACGACAATCTGTTTTTGTTAAAACACGCAAAGGAAACCTCCCAGCTGGTTTGAGTCCAGAGGACCAAACCAGATCTCTTACACCCTTCAACACCTTACTACACTTGCTTGGACATATAGGTGGTGGAGGAAGGCTGAGAAAATGGTGTCGTTCTTTAAGTATCCGTCTGACTTCTTGCCAAAGGTATGAACAGGAGGCTGTCTTTACACTATAGTTATTGCAGGGAAAACACCACACAAAGAGGAACACATTATACCACATACTTTTGGACTTTGAGAAGTTATTGACTGCCATAACACTTTTGAAAAGTGCATCAAGAAAGCAGAGGGTATCAAAAAGTCTGTGGGCTAATCGTGTTACCACCTCATAACACAAGGGTGAAGATAGTGGAGGGTGTTAGAGTGTATCCCAAGAATTTGACAAGAATGTTGGTGACTATCGGGGTCAACCTTGAAACTTTTGCTGTTTATACAATTATAAAAGGGGGCGGGGGTGGCCCTGGGACCTGACATATGTAGGTAACCCAGTGTTAATTGCAGATGGTGAAAAGAGGGGTGGCAATGGAAAAAGTACAGTCTGGAAAGTGTTCATATAGACGTTCCAGGGGGATGAATTCAGTAGTCTGCACTGATAACAGCAGATGCTATCACAAAAGGTGCTCAGGATTGAAAAATATATATGGATTAAGAGATTTTGGTCGCACCAAATATATTAGAACAAATGGGCAAGAGATGGAGGTGAAGCACCATGTTGTGGTGGTGGGTAGGTGGGCGTGTCTTGGAGGAGATAAAACATATATTACAAATTAGGAGACAGTGGATTATGAAGAAAGTAGCAAAAGTCTAACAAGAGCCTGGAAGTAGAAGAAGACCGCTGACTACTACTGCTGCATGAAACTATCCCATTAGTATACAAAAAATCACATCTGATCAATGCTAAAATCCTTCGCTCCTCTTTGCAACAGAAACATGGGCTCTGAGACAAAGCAAAGAAAGTGGAGATTCTGAAGAGGTGCTGCAACAATGCTAAGATATTTGGCCAAAGTACAATAGCAAGATCATAACACAAAATGATGAAGAAAGCTGCTTTCCAGCAGATGAAAAAAGGACTGATGCCTCAAAAATCAACTTGGTTCGAACACGGGAGAAATAGTTATGAAGAGCACTGTCGGAAAAGCAATGGATATGGACGAATGAAGATGCCCACACGTGATAAGGCCTAAGAAATCACAGGAAGGAAGCTCAGACTGAGGAAGAATTTAGCCTGAAGGTGTAGAGAGAACTCATTTCGTGTCTAATCCCCTGCATTAATCACTGAAAACGTTTACAACTGATGAAAAACCCTTTCTTATTCGGCGAAGGATTAATCACCTGAAGAATATAAAGAAAAACGGAAATGCAGAATCATTTCAGAAAATGAATTTAAGAAGCTAGTTACTTTGGACGTGGAAATTAAACTTATGAGAAGCTTCTCGCAAAAGTAAAGGAACATCTAGTATGCTGATGATAAAATCAGTAAGAAAACATTGTTTCCGAGATTATTAAAAGTCCCTATTTTAAGCGTATTCTATCTGATATGTTAGTTTATCAAATTTACTCTGAGATTGTCAGCTAACTACGAACTTGATTCAATGCAAACTGGAAAACTGGCGTGAATGAGATAATTCTGTATTAATTAGTTATATATTCAGGATGGGCAAAGGTTGCAAATCATATAATGCAAGAGGAAATTAGTTGTAGTTGAAATATGTTATATGATAAAAGACAAATACTTCAAGCACTGCTTTCACACATTTCTCTCTCAGAAACACCTGGCAATCACACTATCAAAAATCATCCCCTAAATTCTTCATATGCCTTTCTGCCCTTCACTTAATACTGAAAACCTTCTCTGTTTCCAATGTGCTAATCTATCTCGATTAACTGTATGAATGGGCCCTATTTTGCTTCACGAGTTAAGAGCTCTGCATTCAATAATGTTCAACTCCCTTTCAAATCATTTTCATTTACTACATATTCCTTTTGTTAAGAGGATTCAACACACAGGTTTGGTCAGACTTTTTCAAATATCTATTACTTCCAAATTTTAGTCAAATGAATTTGAGTGTCCACTAAAACCTGTCTAAACAGATTTTCCCTGCTTTGTTATGGCTTCCAATTTCTCTAATATACAGTCACTCAATATTTCCAGCAGGGTTTAGCGGCTTTAATTTTTGAAAGTGCCTCTCGTTCAAGAATGCCTCTAAGCTACTTGAGCACAAATAGGTTTGAATTTTAAATTAAAAGTATATGCTTTGGTTTATAACAATTTTAAGGCCAGATGGGCGGTTTGTAATCTGCTTTAGAAATGGTCTGGCAATTGAAATGTTTATGATATTAAGCTGCTAAAAAATTTTGTCAGTCACGTAATTCAAACCGCACTTAAAAATCCAACAGGCAGTGCAAATACAGTGTACTACATGCATGCTTTAGAGTTATCTGATAATTTATTAAGCTGCTGCTGTTTCTGATTGAGCTGCCTTTATGGCAGCACGGGCTCTTGCTTCAAGGGAACCCCATGGCAGCACGGGCTCTTGCTTCAGGGGAACCCCATGGCAGCACGGGTTCTTGCTTCAGGGGAACCCCGTGGCAGCACGGGCTCTTGCTTCAAGGGGAACCCCTAACTTTATTAAGCAAATATATCAAGCAATGTTACAAGGTTTTCTATCCAATGCCCATGGCAACTTCCTAAAAATGCTAAGTTTTTGTGACTCAATCTTCCTCAAAAAGTGTCTCAAAAGTGAACATTCTTATAGAGTAACCAAAGGATTTTTTCATTTATAAATTTGTCTGCATATGAAGGAATGGATTTATCAGATTTTCTGACGGCCAAAAATACTTATAATAAAGGGATAATAAAAGGAAATGCACCTCTGCTCAACTGTTAGTCATTTTACAACTACTTTATCATTTAACATCAACCTTACTGAGCTTCAACCACTTGCTTTTTGTAACCCTATCATCAAATCTGCAACAATAAAGCCAAAGTATAATCTGGCAAGTCCATATGAATCCTATATCAATCATTTTCGGTCTACAGGAGCCACCAAAAGTTGATACGCGGGTGTTAGTGTTTATGGCTAAGTAAACCTAGAATTGTTAAATACGTATATCTATAACGCCAGCCATTAGCATTTACAGTGTCAACACTGACCTCTTACTTGGATTCCGTAAGGTGAGCTCTGCTCCAGTATTTGTCGAAGCCCCAGAACATGAGGGAAAGACGCTCTCGAGATGAGACGGTTTATCTAAAAGTAAAAATAAAGGTTCTTAATCTTATCCTATTGGTTATTTTTAGATGAATAAATTCAACGTGTAACTTTTTATGGAGACACACTCATAAAAATTAGGATTTACCTACATTCATGAATTATCAATCTTACATCCTCAACAATTGTTCAGTACTAACCCCAAGGGGATATCAAAGAATTATATACAACCATTTCTATAGTGTGTGGTAGACGAATTATCACATTAATAAACGATATCTTTGTGCGGCTGTTTACTTTACATTAACCATACAATGTTTAGCAAGGTCTATTGGTGTTTAGTACTAGCATCGCGGAGTAGGTAACACGTAGTTAACAAGCCAAAGTAACACCGATTAAATGCTTTATTTCCAAAAGTTTGGCTGTCTAGTAAAAGCACAGACAATGAAATCATCAGCGACCAATAAATTTAGGTATATGTCTCCTCACTGCTTCAAAAACTGACAATCCCCGAACTCTGCTGAAACCGGAGAGAAATTTACACAAAACTTAACCCATTTCTACCCCATAGCCTTAAAGGACATCTCAAACACTCACGGAAGAAGCTTTCGGCTCTTCATCTTTTGGACCTAATGTTATATCACTTGTTTTTTCAAGCATTATAAAAAACACTCAACCATTCCAAGTTATGCGAGTCATTTTCAAAAGAAGCTTTCACTCAACTATGGTAAGTCATGGAAAGTATGACTCCCAAGTCATGGAAAGTATGACTCTCACAGTTGAGAAGATTCCTAAGTTGTTCAATTCCATACCTTTGTGCAACTTGCCAAATAATGGGCGAAAGCTGACCTGTCTCTTTGCCAGTCTGGAAAAAATAGATTGGAAATTATTATAGCTCACCAATACTTGCGTTAAATTTCATGTTAAGTAGACTGTCTTGTAACTGTATTATAAAATGCCATCGAACAACTTCTTCGGGTATCTCTCTTCAAGGCTTCAAAAACGGACATACAGAACTTTACAGACAACAGAAACAGACTTACACATATTGAACCCTTCTCTCCCCACTGTACTTAAGACCCCTTACACACTCACTGAAACCAAGCAACTTTGCTAATTGTTTGTATGGTGTTTTTACGTTGCACGGAACCTGTGGTTATTCAGCAACGGGACCAACGGCTTCACGTGACTTCCGAACCACGTCGAGAGTGAACTTCTATCACCAGAAATACACATCTCTCACACCCCAATGGAATGCCTGAGTATTGAACTCGCGGCCACCGAAGAAGTGGCAGGCCAAGATCATACCGATCACGCCACTGAGGTGCTAGCAACTTCGTTAAGGCCCCTCACATGAAAGCAAGAACAATAGTTTAGATTTAGAATTCTGTGAATTGAATTGAACTGAAGGTGCAATTTAAGCCAAAGGCAAAGCACTGGGACCTATGAGGTCATTCAGCGCTTTAATGGAAATTGTCATTAAAAGGTCTGGAAGCTGTGACGGGACTAAAACTTCGGAGTTGTACTATGAGTCAATTGTTAGGTGAAGGTGGAAAGTATGATGTAAGAAAGAGAATATAAACGAAGGCACAATAAAAGGAACGAATGGAGTTGCATCTAGGGGCCGAAGGAACACGGCAAAGAACCTTAAGTAATGCCTACAGTGCATCGCGCATGAGGTGAACGAACGGCACTACCCCACTAAAGAGAGGAATTATGTGGAACTGCCGTTAGCTAGAAACTTCCTATAAATATATTCTTGCTCGGGGACTGTAATATAAGAACATATTAAAAGGTGAGACCCATAAGTGCCTATTATTATTATTATTATTATTCAGAAGATGAAACCTACTCATATATGGGACAAGACCGAATGGGCCATTGAATTGAGAATCAAGCTACCAAGGAATATTAGGGTGTTCATTAGGAAGAAGTGAGTCGAGGTAAGGGAAAATATAGAAAGAGGGGACTCCACTTATTTAAAAAAATACATTAATAAATCAACAAAAAGATAAAAGTATCAAAATCCAAGGAGATTAGTATTAGGGTAGTCATGTATAGAGTCTTTGCCTGAACTTATGCCAGCACGGGCTCTCGCTCATAGAGCAGCCCGTAGGAATCCAGCTGCACGACATCCTCTGGGAGACTGTTCCAAAGTCCAACGGTGTGGGGAATAAAGGACCTCTGGAACTAAGAAGTTCGACAGAAAGGCAGATTTAAAGTGATACTGTATAGTACACTTTTATCACTTTGTAAAAAAAAAAAAAAGAAAAAAAGTGAGAGAGAGAGAGAAAAAAACTCCCTTCCCTTTAGCCATCCCAAGTTAGAGGAGTTGGTTACAAAAGAATCTTTCACTCACCTAAAGTGAGCCATGGAAAGTAGGGCTGCCAACTTCGGACGATTCCCAACTTCAACATTTTCATATCGTGGAGTAACCTGATCAATTCAGGGCGGAAGGCGGACAATCTCCTTACAGGCCCGAAAGAAAGACTTATGAGACACCAATATACAGCTCCACTATGTAAGTACATCAAGTGTTAATCTTAAGTGTAAAACTACTAGAAGAAGAAGAAAATGGAACCTTGAAAAACTAGAGGCCGAAGTAGCTCCAGGACTCATGCAGAAGAGGGTGCCACTAGAAACAGCGCACAGTGAGAAAGTGATGGACCCTAGCGGGGTGGCAGGAAATGCACCGGAACCCCACACTATAAAAACCACCCAGTCGAACAGAAAAAAATTATTAATATTATAGATCTGAAGAAATAAAAACTAAATATTCGCAATACTTAACACTTTCAATCTCTCCCCGAAAATCATAACTTCAGGACATCAATCTCAGCCAACGTACAGGGGGGTTGGGGGGTGGGTCGAACCATGGAGAACGAAACCTCCCCCCACCGCCAAACGCACACTAACCTTGCATCAAAACACCATTTGCAGGAGGCTAATATGCTCGTGACGATATGCAGTTACGCGGACGAGTAACTCGCTCGAAAACAATCAACTGTGGACCGAAAGAACCCTAAATTTTCCCTCCGAGAGAGAGAGAGAGAGAGAGAGAGAGAGAGAGAGAGAGAGAGAGAGAGAGACGCAGCCAGCCTGAGAAATTACCGGCGACTCGTAAGTCATCTTCGGTCCAATAAGAAAACGTAATAAGTGCATCTTCGGAGAGTTACGGCTTGCGAGGCAAGACGGTTTCCGAATACGAAAATAACTTAAACTGGGCTGTTGCTGAATAGAAATAATCCTCACCCATTCCCGCCCCCCCAAACCCGTTGGGGGCTTGTAAATGAAGTGTTTTGTTTTGCTGGGAAAGAATTATTTAATAAGTGATTTGTAGTACGGGTATATTTGCATTATATGTACGTTACTTGCGTGTCAATATAAAACATCTGTACGTACACTGTATACGTATATGTGTATATATACATACTTGCACGCATACTACGTATATATATATATATATATATACATATAAAACATGATATATATATATATATATATATATATATATATATTATATATAATATATATAATATATATTATATATATATACATATATATATATATATATATATATATATATAATAATATATATATATATATATATATACTATATATATATATATATATATATATATATATATATATATATATATATATGTTTGTGCTATGCCCTGTATAATGAGGCTGCACTGTGAGGTTATTTAGACCGGCGATGTGATACGCAAGTATCGTGTGGTATACTTCCCATCCTCGTTTGCGATTGCAACGATAATTTCTAAGTCAGAATCTTCTTTTAGTATAAAGGCGGAGATGTTCAAAACTCATGATGATAACTTAACAACGGTATATTTGTAAAACTACATCTCTTGAGTAGAAGGCAAGAAGGTAGTTAGGAGAACCTGATTCTAGGAGGGAAAGTAGAGTTCTAAGTTACGAGGCATTTAAAAGAGTATAGAAGAGCACAGCTTAGCTTAGCATACATAACATACAGACAGACGAACATGTGAGAGGAAGTCACGTAGACGTCTGGGCTATAGGTCAATAGGTTCTCAGGCGAAGCACTGTGACCTCTTTGACACAATCATGGATTCGATTATCACAAGGCAAATGCAAACCAGGGCGTTGCTGATTCAATACATCCAGCCTAGCTTGCTCCTGTTTTTTATCAACTCTTATCACACACCTTTGTCATCTCAACAGTGACCTCTTAGGTCATTGGAGTATTTATACACATGGAATATGTATTTAAAATGTAATCATTACATATATACATATAATATATACATATTAATATATATATATAATAATATATATGTATATATATATATATATATATATTATTATATACATATATATATATATATATATATAATATATATATATATATATATATATTTATATATATATATGTGTGTGTGTGTGTGTGTAATCATTATATATATACTTATAATAATAATTATGATATATATATATATATATATATATAATATATATATATATGAGAGTTGAGAGAGAGGAGAAGAGAGAGAGAGTTTTAGCATTTTTAATTTTTAAGAGACTGGTTCAGAATATTCATGGTGTGTTTAGTCGTTTAGTAGGCAAGAAACGGCGATTGGTCAGCGTCAAGTGTAAAATACAGAAGTGTTATGAGGGCAGGAGAACGGAAAAGGCTTAATACTAGACATCTTGCGCGCGTTCACACAAAATAGGGGTACATGGCAGCGTTCTCTGGGAGGTTCGATGTGCTGCTGATTAGCCTAAGCTGTGAGAGCTTCACTGCGTTCTGCTAAATATGGCTAAATTTAGCTCCGTTTACTGTCCCCCTACTCATATACTACCAGCCATATCATAGCCAAGTGCTTTAACTCCGCAGTGATCTGGTTTAAACTAGTACTAAAAAAACATTCAGCTAAACCTGACTGGATGTCATAGATAATCGTGCTACATTTCATCCAGGAACTTATTCTATCGTCTTTAAGATTAAAACTCTGGAATGGATACTACCTGTCTGCTGATCGTATTAACAGATTAACAGATAGCCATTGTGCGTAGTCTGCTCTCTGAGCCTTTTGTGTACTCAGTACAGAGCAAGTGGTTTTAACTGGAACGTTCTCTCGTCTCTTCGTTGTTGTGTGTATTTATTTATCGTTCATTTTACAGATTCTCTTTCTTTCAGGTACTGCCTCCTGTCATGTGCGAAAATTCTACTGTTTGGAAGCTTAACTGGAGTAACGAGTTTTTTCTTTTTTTTGCTTCTTCCAAGGCAATGTGTCCGTTCATTTTAAATAAAAATCCCGTTTTTACACACGTGAGAATATTTTCCATGTAAATATAGTTAAATCTCGACTAATGACTATTCATTTTGTGGTTTTACGTTATAACTATTCATTTTGTGGTTTTACGTTATAACTATTCATTTTGTGGTTTTACGTTCTTCTTATATATCTAAATCGTGTTCATAATAAATATGCGATTACCTACGGCTTTATGCTTTCTATTCGCTGTAGACTAATGCAACGACCAACTTGAAAATAACTGTCATTAGGTTCACGTTTGTATCTTATATTACATTTGATTATATATATATAATATATATATATATATATATATATATATATATATATATATATATATATTATATATTAACCCCCCTAACAAAACTACACAAATGACAACTCTTACCTGTCGGTAGCGGGCGCCCTCTCTCTGCAAACATTGTCAACTGGGCTAATGAGTTCACATTAATACAAAAAAATACTATTTATTTCCTGAACCAGATGAACATAAAATGGAACAAAATGATTAATAAGTCATATTTAAAAACCCAAGTCTGCCCCACAAAGAACTGTCAAATATCATTCCACTCTCCTGGATTAGTCTAAGTAATCACCCCAAAGTCTCAAATTGTCAACCTTTACATTTCAATAGTCAGGCTTAGAGATTCCCGTTTCTAGAATAATGACATGGGACCCATCTGTAACAAAGAGATATATTCATAATATTCCCCACTACACAAATGTTACATAATGTATACACTTCACTCCTCTCTCTTCAAAGGCAACTGTTTCCAAGTCATTAAATATGTGCCATACCTTTTGAGGTGGGCCTTGCCTCAACACCTGGTGTCCTCTGAACCGTCTTCCTTCCTATCTCAAGGAAGGTGTGCTTTTCTCTTAAGTGTACTCCAAGCAGCCGGACTGTCATGCACGTACAAACAAATGTACACATCTACCACACCCCAAGATCGCCTGTGGCAACAGCTCGAACAGCCATGAGCTCAATAATGCACACAAATCAAATTCCTTCGTCCAAGAAGGCTATCTCTAGGCGCTCTCTGTCTCCAAGTCATAATAGCTGACATCACGTAATTCACTAACACATCCATCTATTTCTTTGAATATATATATATATATGGATAATTATAACATCCCCGTATTCATATAAATCATTCGAGCTACAAATGTCCTTTAATATCTAATTCGCCCTACCTTGGAATTGATATATTTTCATATATTCAACCGAAGGGGAATTTTAGAATGATTTATATGAATCACGGTGATGTGATAATTATTCATAATAAGGCTACGTTCGTCAAACGTTCGAATTGGCTAACATGGTAGAGGGTGTTGCATATCGATTCTAATTATGATAAAACCGGTATAAACTTACAGTCTCACTGTTAGCTGAATCGGTAACATCAATGTCACCTTGATTTCGTGCCTGTCTGCTGGACGTGGTTCGATCCCTGGAGGGGGACTGAAATTATCATCAACTTAAAAAATTTCCCTTCGGTTTACATATATGAAAATATATCAATTCCGAGGCAGAGCAAATTAGATATTAAAGGACATTTGTAGCTCGAATGATATATATATATATATATATATATATATATATATATATATATATATATTACAGATTCTACGGCCCAGTTGGTAACTGCCATAATTATTTATAAATTGAAGGACAATGAAGAGCTTGAATGAGAACATCTCTGACGAGTATTCGATTTCAGAAAGTGTATCTCTTTTCATAACGACTTTCTTTAACCCTCCGAGCAACACAGCGCACACGAAAGAGAAAAAGAGCACGAGAAAGCGAGCACGATAAAAGGTATGCAATAGGCAATAACACCGAAGCAAAAACGATCCAAACTTGCTTTCCAACTCACCGGCCAACGAAGCAGAAAGTTATAAAAGCGAAACACCCATGGCCGCGAGGTCTATGGACCGGCAAATTGGAGTCGCTACGGAATGTCCGCCATGATCTATTTCAAATGATTTTCCGATCACGCGGCTCCCACAGCCTCTCTCTTCTCCTCTTAGCTACTCTTACACGTATACAGGATACTAACAAGAGCGGGAGCGCCTGCTGGCATAAGGCCTCCAAAACCTACTGACTACTCTACCAAGAGATCGCAAATTGACTGTAGTTCGATGCATCGACCTAGCGATAAAATTTCGTGTGTTAGTTGGGTTTAGTCCAAAGTCCGTTTTTTACATATTAACCAGTACAGGTCAGTCGGAGGAGGAGCTGAAGCCCTTGCTGGCTAAGGCCTCCATAACCTACCGATTGTTTTACCGGTAGATCGCAGATTGACTGTAGTTTGATGCATCGGCCTAGCGATAAAATTTCGTCTTTGTTGGTTGGTTCTAGTCCAAAGTCAGTTTTACACTTTAGCCTGTACAGCATACTCGGAAAAGGAGCTGGAGCCCTTGCTGGCATAAGGCCTGCATAACCTACTGACAATTCTACCGAGAGACCCCAGATTGATTGGAGTTAGCAGATATGCAAACTTGGGCAAACGTACGCCTCTTCAAACGTACGCCTATTAAGATACTTCGTCTGAGTTGGTTAGGCCTGGTCCAAAGTCCGTTTTACACATTACGATATATACTGATAGTTTGCACATTGGTCTGTGTTGGCAGAAACCTTCCTATGTTCACACAGTCTGTCATGGTTAGTGTGGACCTCTGAATTCAGAGCAATCAACACTTAAGTATGGTAGGTGCTAATATCCCCCTTTGCCCTACAGCCATATAAAAAATTACGTGGATCTTTATCTCCTTTTACCGTAAAATTGTATAATTCTCTTGCTTGGTATTACTGGATATTCATTCAAAAAAAGATCAAGAGAGTAATGAGAATAATTTAAAACGACGCAGCTGAGAGATCCAGAATTAAGTCTAAGTTTCAGCAGATTGAACAATGTAGTTGCCAGAGTGGTAACCCTATTCCATTCTGTATCTATAAACCTGGTCACATGCATGTTTCAGATCAATGATTATGCACAGTCCACGTAAATTGCTTAAGACCACTGCAAGTACCTAGTCATTGTACCAAGTGTAAAATCACTCTACGTACCTAAGCATTATTTTAACTATATAAAAATTCTGTAAGTACAGAATCATTATAAATGTAAAAACACTAACTGCCTATCATTTTAAGTACTGTTACATTTGAGACAAATATCAAGTTACAAGCGTTTTTCTAACTCTTGACCTAACAGCAATCATTATAATCTCACAAAAAGTCTTATGAATGAACTGACCTAAAATCTTTTTAAAACAACTGTCAGGATATCGGACTCGTAAACATTCGAAATAAAAAAAAACTTATTTAAGGCGAAAATAATTTGCTAAAGGGAAAATCTCGCATTACCGAGACTTACTTTTGCAATGTCAGGTAGTTCATATTTTATTAAAAATACCACAATGGCTTTTCTTCTTCTCTGAGTAATAAGTAAATATATAAAAGTTCAGGACATGACTTGAAATAATATACATACATATATACATACATTATGTCTATATATAATATGTAGTGTATACATAAAAATATATAGACATTTTTATCGTTTTTTTTAGCTGTAATGTATTGAATTTTAATTTTCTTATGAAATTTTAAGTTTTTACAGTAACTTTTTTTAGTAATTTATTCATTATTCAACAGATCTCTGATGATGTAATAAAGAAATTATTACGAAACGTCGGATATAAAGAAATATGTTTGAATTAATTGGTTACCCTGGTCCACCTTCCCCCTGATATATATATATATATATATATATATAATATATATATATATATATATATGATATATTATTATATATATATATATATACATACAATTACATTATATATATAAAATAATTGACTTTAGGAGTACCTTGTACCAAATTATGGCTAAAGCTGGTATCACACTAGTCATTTCTTGCTCGTGGTTTCGGCCAGCGTCCAGCCGATGCTCGCGAGCAAAAGTGTTGTATCGTCACACTAGGAACTCGTGGTTTCGAGGAGCCGTAGGAAAAAGTAAACAAAACTGATCAGCTGATATCATCATGGCGCCCAGAAATTGTCGGACTGTTGCAAGATGCGCTGCAGTGGTTTATTTCTCGGAAACTTACGTGAATGCAAGAGTAACAAAAACGTTTGTGGTTTTCAAAGAGTGGCTCAGGAGAGTATGTCCTATCAGCAGCACCATCTTGTTTGTTTACACTATGCTGTGGCTCGCGGCTCGTACTGGCTGCTTTCCGTCCTGTTCGGAAGCAAGAATCTCGAGCTAAAAGCTCCCGGTTTTTCATTCTCGGCAGCAACGGCTCGCTGCTCGAGAAAAAAATGCCTAGTGTGAGGCCAGCTTAAGTGATCCTGTAGGTGATATACCGGAGATGAACCTACGACCTAGCAAACTGGCTGAACAGTATACGTACCACTCAACTATGGTGCGCACACTGACTGACTGAACGAACATTCTCAAGGTTCCTATCCACTTAATGACTTTACCAGCCCAGACCTGGAGCTGAAAAAAAAAATTGAGGAGGAAAAAGGGTCATGAGAATACCCAAGAGGAAGCCATTGACCTTTCCGCCTCTTGAGTGTTTAAATCAGGGAAACCGGAGGGAGGGGGAAAATTCCAAAGTGAGTGCTGCCCCAAAAGACTGCAAAAAAGTCAAGTAGCCTATATCTTGGTTTAACCAGGCTGGTGAGCTGATTCAACAGCTATCCTAGGCCTGGCCCAAACGATTCAATAATTTTAAGCTAGGAACCAATCGATTACCTAGCAACGGGACCTGCAGCTTATCGTGGGATCCGAATCACATTATATCGAGAAATTCATTTCTAATCACCAGAAGCAAATTCCTCTGACTCCACGTTGGCAGAGCGGGGAATCGAACTTGTGACTACCTAATCAGTAGGCGATCATGCAAATCACTAGTCCAATGAGGAACTCAAAAGACTGCAGAGAAGCATGAAGTGCCAACCTATAAAAGTTGACTTAAATAAAAATCTGATAAGGAATAATAATCTAAATACCAATTAAGTTAATAAAGTTCATACTATTCCACTATGATACATGTATATTAAAATAAATTAAGATATAACATACATACCATGTATATGTATATATCTATGTGTTATATATATAATATATTTTATATATATATATATATATATATTATATATATATATATAAAATATATATATATTATTTATATTATAAATTATAATTAATAATTATATCTATATATATATAGGCTTATATATATATATATTATATATATATATATATATATATATATATATATATATAATATTATATAATATATACATATACATACATACATAAATATATAATGTGTGTGTACATATATAAATATATATTGTGTGTGCTTGTGATTGATTCAAACTATTCACGTATGGCCTATCACCTACATAAAACCTACTATGTAGGTTTCCCAATAGCCATAAAGTAAATCAAATGTTTGCTGTCATAGACTTGTGGATGGCAAAACACTGTAAATGTCTTTAAAAGTGTTCTATACCGATATGAGAGAGAGATAGAGAATTAACAGTGCACCAACCAGTAATCACAAAACTTTAGCAGCTGTACGTCCAATATACCTGAGAAAAGACATAAGGGGCTGCTTGTATACACACCTTAAAAGTCTAAAGTATATATATGTATATATATATATATATATGTATATATATATATATATATATATATATATATATATATGTATATATATATATATATATATATATATATTATATATATATATATATATATAATTAAACAGCGCAGGTGCAAATGGATATGCACATCTATCACTGAACTGTACGTGTTAACACGCCACTTGGGATGCTAACTTGAAGCACTACCCTAGTAGGGTGCCATAATGTAGTCCTACTGTATGCTCAGTGTTTTACAATAATTATTTTACAGTAAATTCTATGTTATTTACATTACATTACCGTACATAAAAAAAATGCGCTCCACAAATATGTAGTTCTAGATACTTTCGAGCCCTAACCTAACCTAGAGTTCCTTAAAGTAAAATACTACAAGGATGTAGCCTAACCTGATCTTCCTAACCTAACCTACGGTGCAGTAAAATAAATATGGCTGCGTTAAGTAAAAAAATAATCGCCCTTCCAACAAAATTTAACGTTACCTCCAACAGTATTTGCTACATTTACTGACAGAAATTGGTGGATGTAAGGGAGAAGGGAACAGGTTAAAACATAGCTGACTGAAACTCGTCAGCACCCAGTGGCGTTCCTGAAAGGGCGGGGGGGGGGGGGGGGGGGGGGGGGGGGGGGGGGGGGGGGGGGGGGGGGGCTTGGGAGGCTGTTTGAAATTGTCCCTCGGGCCCCAAAGTGAGGGGTCCCCCAAAATGCGAAATTTAACCATTGTTGCTATGACAGGATAAGATAAAACCAGTGTAAATTTGCATTTATGAGTGCCTTTAAAATTATCCTACAATTGTTCATAATGCAAAAATTTTCCCACCACTGCTTTGGCTCACTTAAGAGGGCCCCAAAACGTTCAAGAAGCCCCTGTCAGCACCATTATTAAAAAAAAATGAAAACCCACATTTTAATGACAAATTCAATTACTTTTATGATTTCACTGGTACATCTTAAACCCAGCAATAAAACTTAAAATAGCATGGAGTACCTCTAGTTATACTTTCATAAACATTTTCTGAATGATCACTGCATTTTAGTTTTTTATATAAAAAAGTAACATTCCTGGTTGAAAAACCTTAATAATAAACACAGATACTTGAGAGTTTCATGGTTAAAGGCAAGGATTCCAAAATCCTACAACAACCACCAATAAATTTGGAGAGTACTAGTTCATTACTTGAAAATTCTTCTGGAGGTCTCTGATATCCTGCAATTATGGAGGACCAGTGCGAAACAGTGGTTTTTGGGTAGGAGAAGAAACAAATTACAAAAGTGAATAGGAGGATATTTTGTAACCTAACCTAAGGTACTGGAGTCTTACCATGCCCGTGGGGTGCTCATACCTCCCTGGGGCATTCTGTGTTAATATGTGCCCTAACCTAACCTAGTAGGGTTCACTACAGTGTCAAGTCCTTAACCGGGCCAAAGGGGCTATACCCCTAACCTTTGAACCTTCAAACTAACCTGAGACAAGGAACCATAAATAAGAATAAATAATTTGGTTGCCACCTAACGTAGCGGGAGAGGGGTTATAATTAACTCCTCTGGATACCTATCCCCAATCCACCTAAATAAACCTAGAGCATGGCATCACCTTGAACATTTTCAAAATAAATTTATTTAAAAAATTCCAAGGCCAATACTAGGTGAATTGCATTTCTAGTAGTTTAAGTTATTAGGAAGCAATAAATTTTCAGAAAGAAGAATTGCACATCAGGCAGTTTAAGGAATTAGGAAGCACTAAATATTCAGACAGAAAAGCAAAAATGTCCTAAAGAACAAGAGTTACATGTTTGCACCAAAGGAGCTATGACTATAAATGTTAGTTTTTCAAACAATGCCTGAATAACACAATCCCACTTGACTGGTGAAACTTAGGAGAAAAGAACCACTCAAGTTTCAACAATGTTAAGTTACCCACATTTCCATTTGAAAATAAGTGCTTAAAAGTATAATTGTCATCCTTAGCTACAATTCATCAGAAAAAAAAAATCAGGGCCCCCACTCTCTGCAAATGAGCTAGTACTAAGTGGGGGAAAACTTACTAAAAACACACCGAAAAATGTTTCAGCCATTTACTCATTTCTGTGAACTGTTACTCTAAGCTATGGAGCAAAGTTAAGCCGGAGCCGTCTATAGAAACTTCATTCAAATTATAACATGATAGATGCATTTTTAACAACACAATTTTTGTAAAATAAGTGATTAAATTATTATGTTGGAAAAGTTATTTAAATCTAAAAGTTATGCACTAATAGACGTAATGATATTTATGCATTTTTGTAAAAATTTATCGGTTAGTCTATTCAGCTGCTGCTAGTGTTATACTAACTTCACTCGCTCTGGCAACGTGGAGTCAAAAGAATTTGTTTCTGGCGATTAGAAATTAATTTCTCGATATACGTAATAGGTTTGGATCCCACAGTAGGCTGTAGGTCCCGTTGCTAGATAACCAATTGGTTCCTAGCCACATAAGAATATCTAATCCTTCGGGTCAGCCCTAGGAGAGCTGTTAATCAGCACTGTGGTCTGGTTAATCTATGATAAACTTTTATACTAACTTCACCTCATAACCTATGCTGTCGTCAAAGCCCTAGCCAATACCCTGCTGCTAACCTTGCTATGCCTAATGCCATTCCCCTATGCAAAGGTTGGTGCATTTTCTCTCACCAAGGTTATGGTAAACTAGGCTAGAGCCAATGTGCCTAGAGCCTGTGGTTTGTTCTTAGCTTAAGGCCTCATTGTTAAGAAAAATTCTTCGCCATTGACCACTTGAAAGGGATAGGATACAGGGTAAATATTACATTGAGCAGTATCCTACCTGACAATCATGGGAGGGATGTTGACCTCCAATAAACTTAGCCTAACTTTGGTAATTCTAAGCCCTCATTCCGCGGCAAAGTAGACTATGGCAGTTGACGTTTTCCTGCGTTATTTTACTTACTGAACAAGAATTTAAAGTATTAAACACGGCGAAATGCAATGGCCACCCCAATCCCTAGTGGATCTCGTATCCCCGGTTACGTTCCTTGCAGTTTGTGCAGAACTATTTTTTAGAATTACCCTGCAAGAAACGTAACCACGGATACGACATCCACTAGGGATTGGGGCGTCCAATGTATTTCGCCGTGTTTAGTACTGGCCCCCGGGGGTTAATTACAGTCGTCCGAAAAAATATTACTTAAAATTCTTGTAATATTACTTTAAATTCTTGTTCAGTAGGTAAAACTGCACAGAAAAACCGCAACTGCCATAGATTGGGCCGCCGCGGATAGGTACCCTAGATCTACCCAAAATACATTTGACGCCCCAATCTCTAGTGGCTGTCGTGTTCGCGGGAACATTCCTTGCAGTCCATGCAGAGTTATCGCCTAGAAAAAGTGTATTCTTCACTTAAGTTGTGTAAAGAGTTTATAAAAGGGGTAGGTTTTGAAGAAATGAATATGTTCTTAGTATATGGGTACTCCAGACTACATAGGTGCACTGAGTAACAATCAAATTTGAAATTAATAGAACAAACAATATGCTCATTTGATTAAAAAACTTAAGGGGATGGTGAATTCAATTTCATTTAGATTTTTTATTCTAATGGAGTTTAAACCTCCCCTTAACCTCATTTCATGGTCTTGTTTTGCATTAGCTACTGTAATTATTATCCATATAGTAGCAAAGAGTTAGTCAAACAGTTCATCTAGGAAGTTTGAATAATCTTCCTTGGATGGCAGCCTTTGCTTGGGTATTTCTACAGAAGCACTCCACACGGACTACAAGGAACGTAACCGCATATACGAAATCCACTAGGGATTGGGGCGTCCAATTTATTTCGCCGTGTTTAGTACTGGCCCCTGGGGGTTAATTACAGTCGTCCAAATAAATATTACTTAAAATTCTTGTTCAGGAGGTAAAACTGCAACTGCCATAGTCTAGCCGCTGCGGATAAGTACCCTAGATCTACCGTATTTCGTTGTATTTATTACTAGCCCCTGAAGGTTAATTACAGTCGAAACCCCAAAAATGTTAAATTCTTAGTAAGCCACCCAAATACTATACGAAACTGCAATTTCCAAAGTAATACCCGACGCAGATGTTCATAAAAATGCACCATCGCTTAGTCAATGACGACTACCCTGTGACCAAAAACCTGCCCAAAGAGGTGTGACTGGTCAAAATTTATGCGACTTCGATTTAGTCTCTAAACAATATTGCACTCATTTACTTAGTAATTATAAATTGGTACATGATAAAATGACAATGCTACCATCAATATAACGCAGTGCATACTAAAACTCTAGCTAAGAGGTAGGGAAGGCTATTATAAAATTCACCTGACCAGTGTAGGATAAGCTAAAAATGCTGCTCCAGTGGCTGTTACATCAACAGACTACATGTATTACTTCTAATTGTTCACGTAAGTTTAGCCTAACCTTCCTATCATCATTAATAAACCTAATACAATATGCAACTTTATTTACCAAATTATCCGCAACAAGTTGACCAATAAGCCGGCTGAAATGGAGACAATCACCATCAAGGAAATTGAAGGAAGGAGACACTGTCACACTGTCACGTGACGAAAATGAAATTTCATTTGTCTACTCACAGTGTTGCCACCAGATTTTGAATATCCAAACCCGCCAGATTCATCCTTTTCTCTAAGAATTTGGTATCTGGGGGCACTTTTCCCTGACCTGTTTCCTGTTCTGGTAATGAATCGTTTAATTTTAAGTATTTAAATTTCTGCAGTGATAATGAACTTAATTAATTGGTGTACACGTCACAGGAAGACAAAAAGGAGACATGGTAACGCGACTATGTAGACACAGATCCCCGTTTTGTTTCTGGCAAAGACAACGAAAGGACGTTGGCAACGCTGCCTCTGAAACAAAGTCGTTACGCATATGAACGAGTGACCAAAAACAACGATTAATAAATGACACATTCAAGTTCATCGAGTAACAGTATTCAATAACAACTTTGCAAAATTGCCAGATGTCTCCTGGGGTTTGCCATGACGTATTTCATGTCGCACAGTTATCCAGGGTATAAACAAATTATGGGAATGAATAGTTTCCAGTCTTAGATGACTATTTATAACGCTATCTAAGAATACTGAAAACAACTCTACGCACATTCTCCTCAACCAATCATTTTAAAGATTTAGTTCAAGCAGGGAGTATATAACTGAAGTGATTTACCAGAGAGCAGCAATCCAGCGAAATAAATGTACGAAGTTGACTTGCAAGGCACTTTTCTACCTTTTGAAATCTACGATGCGGTCACGCGGACAATTGCGAACGCAGGAATAATGATAGAAGACCCATATATATATATATATATATATATATATATATATATATATATATATATTTTATATATACATACATACTACATACTACATACATACATACACCTACATACCGTACATATATACGTATATGTCTGTGGTAAAATCTAAAACGAAGACAGAAGCATTGAAAGCGAACGCATCTCTTCGGTGCATTACGAGAACGAACCCTGGGTTGCCTCCCGGGAGGACGTAGGGAGGGCGGAGGGGTGTATTGTGTTGTTGCTTGGGGGACTCTGGAGGAGGGGGACCCCTTTGGAGAAGGATGAAGGTCTGGGGAGGGGGGAAGCCCATGACAACAAACCGCCATAGTAATCTGCGCCATAAACGTTATGAACAACAGGGCTAAGTTTTTTATAGTCTCGTTGGACCATGAGTTTCAAAGACAATCCAACGCTATTGCCTGAATTAGCATATTCCCCCTTTATTCAAATAGACCGAAAGGCGGAAGGGTTAGGGGAGGGGGATGGGTGGCTCTGGTCTCTACTAGAAGTGGTAGGGGCCAGGTCCCTGACAAAATAGCAAAGTCGTAAGGTTTTTTCGGTCCCTTTTTCAATCATAGTTGTATTTGTTGGATGTTGTGATTGTTTCCGATGTTGACTGACTGTCTCATGACAAGAAGAGCATGGTTGCGTTCTTTTAGCTAAATCAGGCCGTGAGCTAAAAGAACCTTGTTTGCAATATTCAGTCAGTGGGAACAGACATAAAAAACAAAAAAAAAAAAAATATATATATATATATTTATATATTTCAATAATTCAGTTTAATATACAAAGTGTCCTTAAAGTTCCAGTACCATTACAAATATTTACTGCTTGTAATGGTACTGGGACTTTATGGACACCCTGTATAACTAATAGAAAACTTAAAAAAAAATGATTATACGTCACCGGTCAACTCGTGACCCAAAAACTAAAAGAACGGAGAATTGGTGTAAAATTAAAGAGACAAGAATCATATATATTAAAAAACAATTATGGACTGAAATCCTAAGACTAACTGACAGAATTAAAAGGTCAAAATAATAGCGCGGGATGAAGTATTATATGAAATGCCACAAGAATTACAAAGCCAGAAAACAGAGAGAAGTACAAGATTAAAACGGAAAGTTACTGAGAATAGTATTGTACTACAGACAGAACTTCAGATTACCTTTATTGATATTGAGCATGACCACATTCATGGAGAGCGGGCCCACAAATGACACTTGAAAGCAACAAGGCAGCTTCTCGTACTTAAACCATTATCCATGACCTTGAGTACTATAGTAGAGTCACATCAACCGTGCATCTGATGTCTAGGCCAGTCCCTTACGACGCTCTTGATTAGCTGTGATTGGCTTATCAACAGCCAATCAGGAGCGTCGTAAGGTACTGGCCTAGACATCGAATGCACGGATGATGTGAATCTACTGTAGACCGTGTGGCCTTGTTGGATGAGCAAAAGTGTATTGATATTTAAGTCTAGATACCAACCAACAGTCCAAACCTATCATTGTTGGAAAAAGGTGGCCACAACTGCATAATTTGGTCTAGTAATATGAAGGGGAGGCCTATGGGCTAATATTGCTTACCTGAGCAACCTTTGTTGCAATTGCATGAGGATAATAACATTTAAATTTGGTCTCCAGTTTTTGTAAAGATTTTTCCTAAACATTCCTGTGTAAAACTTTGAACCTTTGTTATGTGCCCATCCGGAACCTTGTGAACCTGAATTTGAACAAGTT
>NC_061104.1:46229667-46239667 GCF_015104395.2 Macrobrachium nipponense
TGGTTAAAAGAATTTTTACACAACAGAAAACAGATAGTTATTGCAAACGACGAGAAATCGGATGAAGCCAAGGTAATATCCGGTGTCCGGTGCCGCAAGTACGGTGTTAGCTGCAATACTGTTTGTTATTATGATTGAAGACAAAGACAATAATGTTAAGGATTCGGTAGTGAGTAGTTTCGCAGATGACACAAGAATAAGTAGAGAAATTACTTGTGATGAAGATAGGAAACGCTCTACAAAGAGACCTTAACAAAAGTATATGATTGGGCAGAGGTAAATAGGATGGTATTTAACTCTGATAAATTTGAATCAACAATTATGGAGACAGAGAAAGAAAGCTATATGCATATAAGGACCTAATAATGAGACCATCACAATAAGGAAGCAGTTAAAGACCTTGGTGTGATGATGAATAGGAACATGTTATGCAAATGAACAAATAGCAACTCTGTTGGCAAAATGTAAAGCAAAAATGGGAATGTTGTTACGGCACTTCAAAACAAGAAAAGCTGAACACATGATTATGCTTTATAAAACATATGTTCGTAGTCCACTTGAATATTGCAATAGATATGGTACCCACACTATCAAAAGGATATTGCACAAATAGAGAGTGTACAAAGGTCCTTTACAGCTAGAATAGAAGAAGTTAAGGACCTAGACTACTGGGAAAGACTACAATTCTTAAAATTATATAGTCTAGAAAGGAGAAGAGAACGCTACATGATAATTCAGGCCTGGAAACAGATAGAAGGAAATAGCAGAAAATATCATGGAACTAAAAATATCAGAAAGAGCAAGCAGAGGTAGATTAATAGTGCCCAAAACTATACCAGGAAAAATAAGGAAAGCACACAGGACATTAATCCACTACGCACCAGCATCGATAATGCAGCGTCTATTCAATGCGTTGCCAGCTCATCTGAGGAATATATCAGGAGTGAGCGTAGATGTGTTTAAGAATAAGCTCGACAAATATCTAAACTGCATCCCAGACCATCCAAGATTGGAAGATGCAAAATATACCGGAAGATGTACTAGCAACTCTCTGGTAGACATTAGAGGTGCCTCACACTGAGGGACCTGGGGCAACCCGAACAAGATGTAAGGTCTGTAAGGTAAGGTCTCTCTTGTTCATAACAATAATTTTATGTTGTTTTTTCTTTTTGCCTGCTTAATAGAGTCCTACTCTCTCTCTCTCTCTCTCGTGTTCATAACAATACTTTTATATTTTTTTATGTTTTTCTTCTTTTTGCTTTCTCAGAGTTCTACTCTCTCTCTCTCTCTCTCTCTCTCTCTCTCTTGTGTTCGTAACAATAATTCTATGTTGATTTAATGTTTTTCCTTTTTGCTTACTTAATAGAGTCTCTCTCTCTCTCTCTCTCTCTCTCTCTCTCTCTCTCTCTCTCTCTCTCTCTCTACTGGGACGCAAAGAGGTTCATTCTATGAATACTGCAGAGCGAACTAGTTTCTTTCATTCATGTTCTTTAACGATGCTAGTATCTCTCTTTCTCTCAGGACTTTTCTCTCTTTCTCTCAAACTTTTTTCTCTTTTTCTCAAACTGTTCTCTCTTTCAAACTTTTTTCTCTCTCAAACTTTCTCTCTGTCTCTCAAATCTTTTTTTCTTTCTCAAACTTTTTTTTTTCTCTTAAACTTTTCCTCTTTCTCTCAAACTTTATTTCTCTTTCAAATTTTTTTCTCTCTCTGTCTCTCAAACTTTTTTCTCTCTCAAACTTTTTCCTCTTTCAAACATTTTTTCTCTCTCTCAACTTTTTGTCTTTCAAACGTTCCTCTCTCTCTCTCTCTCTCTCTTCTCTCTTCTCTCTCTAACTTTTTCTCTCTCTCAAACATTTTCCTCTCTCTATCTCAAAACTCTTCCTCTTTCTCAAACAAACTTTCTCAAACTTTTTTTCTCTCTCTCTCAAACTTTTTTCTTTTCTCTCTCTCACATCTCTCTATCTCAAACTTCTTCCTCTTTCTCAAACTTTTTTCTTTCTCCCAAACTTTTTTCTCTCTCTCTTCAAAACTTTTTCCTCTCTCTCTCTCTCTCTCTCTCTCTCTCTCTCTCTCTCTCTCTCTCTCTCTCTCTCTCTCAAACTTTTATGTTCGTGTAGCGACAACTAAGTAATTCTACTACAAATGTTCATCTGTGCATCTATGTGCCTTAAATATGTGTTATTAGGACCCATAAGATGGTTTAGTACTATAAAAAAATGCTACAATAAAATTAAATTTCCCATTTTCATGAAAGCCTTCATATACATAATCTCAGTTCGTGTCTTTGATGCCGTAGATAAGAAATAAAGCTTTTATTTTAGCTGTGTTGTATTTGCATTACATTCTGTTGTTAAAATTATTGGCTCCGCCGCTAAAGCTGTAAGTAGGCTCTACGCTCAACGTTGTCTCTGTGTTCATGCTATGGCCAGGCATCTCAAGAACGGCTGGGCGAATTTTGATGAATTGGAGTGAGGACCTTATTGGATGGTCCATTTATTATTTATTCCCGTTCACTACTTCTTTTCCCTACCGATTGCTACCAGATTTGCTGAACAGCAGCGCTAATGTGCTGTCAATGTGGCCCGCTGTCGAACTTCTCATTTCCAGAGGTTCTTATTCCCACCCCCACACAAGCGAAGATGCAATGCATTAGTACCACAAAACAGCTCACCTTGTACTGTGCATTTTTTCTATCTATATTTCTATTATTTTCTGTGGTTTCTCTCAAGTACACACCTTATTCTTTGAAAGCTCGAATTTCGAAACAACTGTAGGATTTTCCTGATTTCCTTATTTTGCTGTCCAACCACTCCAAACTCCCTCTTTCACTGTCTATGGCCCTGAATGGCCGAAATTAGTTGCCCCAGTGCTTGAATTGACGGCCTAAATTTCATGCTTCAAATCGTCATGCAAATAACAATTTTGACGTTAATTTTAATCGTGGCTTAAAATTTCTGAAGGTCGTTGTCTTTTAATAGTAGATATGTATATATGTATATATACATATATATATATATATATATATATATTATATATATATATATACATAATATTGTGTATGTATTCATCTAAATATATATATATATATATATATATATATATATAATATATATATATATATATATATATATATATATATATCATGTATATATATCATATATATACGTATGTAGATATGTGTTTGTGGATATGTGTGTCTATATATATATATATATATATATATATATATATATATATATATATATATATATAAGTAAAATACACACACACACATATATACTATATTTATAAATGACTGTGCGAATATGTTTGTGTTTAAATTTTTATTACTTCCTCTTCCTACAGTAGTGAAACATTTTACGCAGAACCTACATTTTGCTATTATAAGACAAATTCAAGCTGTCATTATTCATATAGTTTATCATTACTTCTGTATTTCTTTTTCCTTACTGGGCAACTCTTCCTACAGGGGCCCTTGGGCTTGTAGCGTTCTGTTTATCAAACTGTTGACTGCAGTTTGGCCAGACGTAACAATAATGACCTTAGCCAGGCCGCGTGATTAAATCTACCGTCGAATAGCGCGGTGTTTCACCAACGAAAATTTAAAATAAATATGTTACCTATCCACTGCCCCGGTATTTAACATTTGGTATGCTGTTAAGGCGAACTGGTTACACTCAATAATCTCTCCCCCCCTCTTTCTCTCTCTCTCAAGGTGATCACTGGCATAGCCTTCTCTCTCTCTCTCTCTCTCTCTCTCTCTCTATCTCTCTCTCTCTCTCTCAAAGCGATCACTGGCAAAACACCCCCCCCCCTCTCTCTCTCTCTCTCTCTCTCTCTCTCTCTCTCTTTGTGAACCAAACGAGCCGTCCTGGGAAAATGCTTCCTATATCCGCGAATATTTGCTGTACTAAGTTAGAATAATGATTAACTCACAGTATTAGAAACAAAGGCTGGAGGTCTTAATTAGGAGTCGAACATGAATAAGAGAAGTTAAACAAATATTCTTTTTTTTTTTAACGAAGTTTGCGTGTGATCCCACGCGCTGGGAAACTTCGCCTCATTATCAATTATCACATTTGAATTCGATGAAGTTCCCTTGTATCTTTAATTAGATCTTTCTCTCCCGTAGGGGGGTGAGGTAGCGCCGTCAGTACGCCTCACGCGCGGCGCACTGCAGGCATTATTTGAGATTGTTTGCGGCGTCCCTTCGGCTCTGAGGTGCAACCCCTTCCATTCCTCTAACTGTACCCCGATTCTTATTCTGTCTTTCATTTGACTTTCCACCCTCTCTAACAGTTGTTTCATAGTGCAACTGCTTTGAGGTTTTACTCCTGTTACACCATTGAAGCCTCTTACTCTCAATCATCCTTTCAGTGCTGAATGACCTCATAGGTCCCAGCGCTTGGCCCTGTGCCTATGTTGCATATATTCTATTCTAATTAGATCTTTCGAACTGACTGAAATGGAGCTTTTGTGTTTATATAAGCGACGGGCTCTCGGGTCTCGTGTGACCCATTGCCGCATGTCAAAATGCTTTTGAGATTTGTTGGAAGTTTTGCGAAGTCTATAATCTTTTTCCAGGCTTAGGACCGGCTTGAGTTGATAATCCATGGCGGTGTTTGATCAATGATCAACATTTAGGTACCTATGACTGTTACCCTGGGAGTGGAACGTCGACTTCAATTGTAAAGTACTCAGTTTCTCATTTTTTTTATTTTAAGGTACACCACCGTGTCTTTTATCGCTTACTCGGGGAGGAATAAGCTTAACACTACATTGTTGCTGTTGTTGTTATTGTTGTTGTTGTGGGGGGTAGGAAAGCCCCATGGAAAAGCATAAAAAGGACTTAAAAAGGTGTTTCGCGTTGAGTTAAAGATACAGGAATTCTAAGATAGGATATTTATGATTGATTTATTAGAAGGAAAATGCAAAAAATAAATAATGTTCATGTTAAACAGTACATAGAACTTATTTCTAATAGAAAATAATGTATTTATTTTTATTTTCGTTGGTGAAACTACACGCTATTTGACCGTAGATTTTAACACACACCCCGAGTAAGCTGGAGGTCAGGTCACGCCTTGATCCGCAATGGCATTGTATCATCTATTCTGCAACGGCATTCTGGTGTTAGGTACAAAGTTGATGCCTCGTTCAAATGAGGAATTGTTTTATCAGAGGCCAGTGGTGTTCTCAGGTTTGTACTTAAAAAGGTATAAAGAAAAAAATAAATAAAAACATCGGTGCCTATCCCATCAGAAACGATAGTCAGTGCACCTCATGCGGCTACTAGCTGCAACTACTTTCATTCCTTTTACTGTACCTCCGTTCTTATTATTCCCGTTATTCTATCTTACTGTCCACCCTCTCCTAACAATTGTTTCATAGTGCAACTGTTTTGAGGTTTTCCTCCTGTAACACCTTTCAAACCTTTTACTGTCAATTTCCGTTTCAGTGAATGGCCTTAGTTGCCCCAGTGCTTGGCATAATGCCAATAATCTATATAAATCATATCATAAGAAATGATAAACCACCTAATAAAAAAAAGGTAAAAAATGTGGTTATATGCAACAGGGTTCCACAGCATGACCGTGAAGGGAAAAATCATGTCCATAGAGCCAGTCACCTAGCGCGGTCTCTGAGCTTTGTAGTTGCTCTAGAAAAATAGTTTCTCTCTCTCTCTCTCTCTCTCTCTCTCTCTCTCTCTCTCTCTCTCTCTCTCTCTCTCTCTCCTTAATACCGATCCAATTCCGGAAACAACAGAATAAGGATGATTGCCGTGTTGACAACTCAGCTATAAAATTAACCTTGCAACATACCCTAAGGGTCGGGTACGAATGGCAATGGGGGGCATCAAGACAGAAGGGTCACTGCAATAAATAAAATGGGGACTAAAAATGAGAACATGAGAAGATTAGAAAAAATAAAAACTGAAAAAAAAAATTGCAAAGACGAGTTGATTGCCAAGATTGTCCGTCTCATTACCCAAATCTTTCCTTTCAAAAAGTGATCGCTTCGTCCTCTCTTCTTTTTTTCAGTCTGAATTGAGGCTAATTGCGATGAATATAAAAAAAAGTTTTTATTTATTTTTTTTATTTTTCAATCCGGATTGAGGCTAATTACGACGTAAAAAAAAAGCAAAAAAATCCGTTTTGAGACTAATTGTGACAAAAAATAAAATTATCCATGTCTTTTATTTTTCAATCCGGACTTAGGCTAATTGCGACGTAAAAAAAAAAAAAAAAAAGAATCTTTGTTTTTCAATCTAGATTGAGGTTAATTGTGACTAAAAAAACTAAAAAAATCTTTTCTTTATATTTTTTAATCCGCATTGAGGCTAATTGCAACTAAAAAAAAATTTTTTTCTATATATTTTTCAATCCGCATTGAGGCTAATTGCGACTAACAAAACAAAAAAACTCTGTTCTTTATATTTTTCAATGCGGATTAAAAAAAAAGGATAAAAAAAACTTTTTTTTTTAATCCGGACTGAGGCTAATTGCAACTAAAAAAATATTTTTTTTCTATATATTTTTCATCCGGATTGAAGCTAATTGCGACGAAAAAACAAAAAAAAAAATTTTTTACTTTTTTATTGTTTTTTTTTTTTTTTTAATCAGGATTTAGGCTAATTGCGACTTAAAAAAACAAAAGAATATTTTTTTCTTTATATTTTTCAATCCGAATTGAGGCTAATTGCAACGATGAATAAAAACACCCAAAAAAAGTAAGAAAAAAACTGAGCGAGTTTCCTAAAATCATTGCCCCGTAATGTTAATACCATTTACTCTTGGTCGTAATAGACTTAATGGGACCGTCCAAATATCTGGGGAAATTTCCCCCGAATTTTGGGGAGCCTCTTTGTAATCAGGTTGGTGATTGATCTTGTTCGGGCTTAAGTCTCTCTCTCTCTCTCTCTCTCTCTCTCTCTCTCTCTCTCTCTCTCTCTCTCTCTCTTTCAGCTGGAAATCGCTTTAAACGATTTTTCGGAATATTGTTAAGGAAATGAATCGGTCGTCGAGAGTTGCAGTAGACCCTCTCTCTCTCTCTCTCTCTCTCTCTCTCTCTCTCTCTCTCTCTCTCTCTCTTCTCTAACAATGTTTCATAAAATTTTTCAAGTTCTCTCTCTCTCTCTCTCTCTCTCTCTCAACAATGTTTCATAAAATTCTTCAAGTTCTCTCTCTCTCTGTCTCTGTCTCTCTCTCTCTCTCTCTGGTGAATTTTGTTTGAAAGCTAAAATATTGTACAATGTTGTTTATATTATATTATTTATCAAACATTTGTTGGTTATGTGCGTGCATAGTTTTTTTTTAAGCAAGGGTATTTGTCTTGCCGTTTTCCGAAAATACTTATCTTTTTTGCAAAATATTCTCTAAGCCTTTTTTTTTCCTCTTGCAAAAATACTTCTCTAGGCCTCTTTTTTGCAAAGTTTTCTCTAAGCCTATTTTTACAAAATACTTCACAAAGCGTTTTTTGCACAATATTATCTAAGGCTTTTTTGCAAAATACTTTTCTAAGCCTTTTTGCAAAATATTATCTAAACCTTTTTTTTTTTTTAAATACTTCTCCAAGTCTGTTTTTTGTAAAATACTTCTCTAACCTTTTTTTTTCAAAATACTTCTCTAGGCCTATTTTGCAATATACTCGTGAACCTTTTTGCAAAATACTTTTCTAAGCCTTTTTTACGTCAAATATTTCTCTAAACCTGTTTTGCAAAATATTCTTCTAAGTTTTTTTTTGTATACTATTTTTGCTTTCTGAAAAAATTAGATGATATATATATATATATATATATATATATATATATATATATATATATATATATATATATATATAAATATATATGTGTGTGTATATATATATATATATATATATATATATATATATATATATATATATATATATATATATTGCAGTTTCCCGTTCGAGAATTACAGTTGTAATATTGTCGTCGCTATATTTTTGTATTTCGAACTCGAAAACCAAGTTTAAGCTGCGACCTTAATACCCAGTATTTGGGCTGTTAAGTTCTTTATATCATTATTTTTAAAGAGAAAACTGTGATTTTAAACATATTTATGGATTCATTTGCATTCATGATAGAAATAAGTATTCGGTTGCAAATAAACTTTCATCGATTTTTATTTTTATTTTTTTTTGTAGAGGTGGCGGGAGCAAGAGAAAGAAAATTGTAACTACACAGAAAAATTTTCATTCTTGAATATTGTTTATTTTTCGTGGGGGGAGGGGGCGACCGGGAACAAGAGATAAAAAAATATAACTACATAGAAATTTTTTTTATTGTATTTGACATTCGTGTCTTGGTCATGTTTGAATATATAAAACAAACCGTCCATAAATGATATGAGTGACCTAACCTTCCTTATTCGTTAGTGAACGTACTGTATCCTCAATCATATAACCACCCACAACTGGTTAATAAGACTACTAGGCTCTAAATCACATTTCCTAACATTTTCCTAAGTTACATTTGAGCAATAGACTGTGACGTCATGGAAGAAGTAGGTCAGAGAAGTTCTCTCAGATTAAGATTAATGCAGAGAAAGAGATTAAAAACATCTAAGCATCCAAGTGTCATAACTATCTGCTAGATAATGCCCTAATTATTGCTGATTATAGGGGAATTAACATTGTTTTTCTAACTATATTTAACAGCGTCGAAAACCATATAAAAATCATTCTTTCAGGACCATAATTTGCGTTACTAGGCCTATTTTTGGTATACAAGTTTTCCCTTAAAATAGCTTGGTGTCCACAGCGTACGTTAAACTTAGTCTCGTAACTTCAGACGAAACTTATCAGTGTTTTTCATGACCCAGTGAAAAGAGAGAGAGAGAGAGAGAGAGAGAGAGAGAGAGAGAGAGAGAGAGAGGGAGCATTTACCTCGAAACAAGCAAGAGCTCTCGCGAGCTGTCTCGATATTGAAAGAAAGGCGCCATCTTTGAAATGGCGCATTTCCGAGAGTACGACGAGCGAGTGTGAGCGGTTCCAAGTTTGGCTGGGTTTGTCTGCCTCCTCCCCACCCCCACCCCCGCACATCAAACTCCCCCGCCCCCTTAATCCCCTCTCACCTGAGAAAGGCAGAGGATCTCTCCTCCTCCTCCTCCTCCTCCTCCTCCTCCTACTCCTCCTAAAGCCGCTCAACTTATTGGCAAAGACATAAATTTGGTAGTTCGAGTCGACGATGCATTTAAATGTAGTTGCTCTAGATAGTTCTCTCTCTCTCTCTCTCTCTCTCTCTCTCTCTCTCTCTCTCTCTCTCCTTAATACCGATCCAATTCCGGAAACAACAGAATAAGGATGATTGCCATGTTGACAACTCAGCTATAAAATTAACCTTGCAACATACCCTAAGGGTCGGGTACGAATGGCAATGGGGGGCATCAAGACAGGAGGGTCACTGCAATAAATAAAATGGGGACTAAAAATGAGAAACATGAGAAGATTAGAAAAAATAAAAACTGAAAACAAAAAATTGCAAAGATGAGTTGATTGCCAAGATTGTCCGTCTCATTACCCAAATCTTTCCTTTCAAAAAGTAATCGCTTCGTCTGTTTTCTCTTCTTTTTTTCAGTCTGAATTGAGGCTAATTGCGATGAATATAAAAAAAGTTTTTAGTTTATTTATTTTTTTTATTTTTCAATCCGGATTGAGGCTAATTACGACGTAAAAAAAAGCCAAAAAATCCGTTTTGAGACTAATTGTGACAAAAAATAAAATTATCCATGTCTTTTATTTTTCAATCCGGACTTAGGCTAATTGCGACATAAAAAAAAAAAAAAAAGAATCTATGTTTTTCAATCGGATTGAGGAATTGTGACTAAAAAAACTAAAAAATCTTTTCTTATATTTTTTTAATCCGCATTGAGGCTAATTGCAACTAAAAAAAAATCTTTTTTTTTTTCTATATATTTTTTCAATCCACATGAGGCTAATTGCGACTAACAAAACAAAAAAAACTCTCTCTTTATATTT
>NC_061104.1:46244667-46312238 GCF_015104395.2 Macrobrachium nipponense
GTTACAGCCTATAGGCACCGAGACATTGGTACTAGGATGCAGATATTGTTTTTTTTTTTTTTTTTTTTTTTTTTTGTGGGTGGTGGGGGGCAATCTCCTAATTGGTATTCAGCGTTATGTGATGTCATACTCTCTCTCTCTCTCTCTCTCTCTCTCTTTGTAGTGTCGACGGTTACGATCAACCAGTGATGAATTATTTTTTCGTAAGTTTCAATACACAATGATGTGGTTCTTTTTAATGTTCTTTAAGTTAGGCGATGCTACTTTCATAGAGAATTAGCTTCATATAATTGGCATTACCAAATTTGACAATTAATTCATTTGTCCATAGGTGGGTGATATTTTAAGAATTTTCACAATAAATAATTTTTGTCAATAAAACTGGTTGCAAAATATGTCATGAGCCTAGACACTGTTTTCTGGCAAGAAATTCATATTTGGAGGAGTGCAGTTATTTTGAAAACATTTAGAATATATTATACCGGTCGCTAGTATAGTGGTTAGTGTCTTGCTATGCTACTCATTTGTCATGAGTTGGTGCCATCCACAGGGCTGGCCCGAAGGATTATAGATATTTTTACGTGACTAGGAACCAATTGGTTACCTAGCAACGGGACCTACAGCTTATTGTGGGATCAGAACCACATTGTATAGAGAAATTAATTTCTATCACAGAAAACAATTCCTCTGTTCCATTTGGCCGAGCCGAGAATCGAACTTCGGGCCACCGGATTGGTAGCGGAGAGCGAAATGCACTCGGCCAACGTGGAACTATTCATCTAGTAAGTAAAATAGAAATAAATGAAAAAAAAAATTAGAATTACCAGACCAGAATTGACAAAACTTTATTTTGCGCTACACCTTCAACTTGTTCAAATCAGGTTCACAAGGTTCCGGATGGGCACATAACAAAGGTTCAAAGTTTTACACAGGAATGTTTAGGAAAAATCTTTACAAAAACTGGAGACCAAATTGAAATGTTATTATCCTCATGCAATTGCAAACAAAGGTTGCTCAGGTAAGCAATATTAGCCCATAGGCTCCCCTTCATATTACTAGACCAAATTATGCAGTTTGGCCACCGTTTCCTTTTTCCAACAATGATAGGTTTGGTGACTGTTGGTTGGTATCTAGACTATTAAATATCAATACACTTTTGCTCATCCAACAAGGCCACACGGTCTACAGTAGATTCACATCATCCGTGCATTTGATGTCTAGGCCAGTCCCTTACGACGCTCCTGATTGGCTGTTGATAAGCCAATCACAGCTAATCAAGAGCGTCGTAAGGGACTGGCCTAGACATCAGATGCACGGTTGATGTGACTCTACTATAGTACTCAAGGTCATGGATAATGGTTTAAGTACGAGAAGCTGCCTTGTTGCTTTCAAGTGTCATTTGGGCCGCTCTCCGTGAATTAGGTCATGCTCAATATCAATAAAGGTAATCTGAAGTTTTGTCTGCAGTACAATACTATTCTCAGTTACTTTCCGTTTTAATCTTGTACTTCTCTCTGTTTTCTGGCTTTGTACTTCATTGGGCATTTCATATATACTTCTTCATCCCGCGCTATTATTTTGACCTTTTAATTCTGTCAGTTAGTCTTAGGATTTCAGCCCATAATTTTTTTTGAATATATATGATTCTTGTCTCTGATTTTACATCAATTCTCCATTCTTTTAGTTTTTGGGTCACGAGTTGACCGTTGACGTATAATCATTGTTTTAAGTTTTCTATAGTTACAGGGTGTCCACAGTACCATTACAAGCAGTAAATATTTGTAATGGTACTGGAACTTTAAGGACACCTTGTATATTAAACTGAATGATTGAAATATATTTCTAAAGTTTTTTGTATTTATTTTGATGTCTGTTCCCACTGACTGAATATTGCAAACAAGGTTCTTTTAGGTCACGGCCTGATTTAGCTAAAAGAACGCAACCATGCTCTTCTTGTCATGAGACAGTCAGTCAACATCGGAAACAATCACAACATCCAACAAATACAACTATGATTGAAAAAGGGACCGAAAAAACCTTACGACTTTGCTATTTTGTCAGGGACCTGGCCCCTACCCCTTCTAGTAGAGACCAGAGCCACCCATCCCCCTCCACCCCACCTACCCTAACCCTTCCGCCGTTCGGTCTATTTGAACAAAGGGGGAATATGCTAATTCAGGCAATAGCGTTGGATTGTCTTTGAAACTCATGGTCCAACGAGACTATAAAAAACTTAGCCCTGTTGTTCATAACGTTTATGGCGCAGATTACTATGGCGGTTTGTTGTCATGGGCCTCCCCCCTCCCCCCTCCCCAGACCTTCATCCTTCTCCAACGGGGTCCCCTCCTCCAGAGTCCCCCAAGAAACAACACAATACACCCCTCCACCCACCCCCTTCGTCCTCCCGGGAGGCAACCCAGGGTTCGTTCTCGTAATGCACCGAAGAGATGCGTTCGCTTTCAATGCTTCTGTCTTCGTTTTAGATTTTACCACAGACATATACGTATATATGTATATATATAAATATATATATATATATATATATATATATATATAGATAATATATATATGATATATATATATATAGGGGTCTTCTATCATTGTTCTGCGTTCGCAATTGTCCGCGTGACCGCATCGTAGATTTCAAAAGGTAGAAAAGTGCCTTGCATGTCAACTTCGTAAATTTATTTCGCTGGATTGCTGCTCTCTGGTAAATCACTTTTCAGTTATATACTCCCTGCTTGAACTAAATCTTTAAAATGATTGGTTGAGGCGAATGTGCGTGGAGTTGTTTTTCAGTATTCTTAGATAGCGTTATAAATAATCATCTAAGACTGGAACTATTCATCAATTAATAATTTGTTTATACCTGGATAACTGTGCGACATGAAATACGTCACGGCAAACCCCAGGAGACATCTGGCAATTTCGTAAAGTTGTTATTGAATACTGTTACTCAATGAACTTGAATGTGTCATTTATTAATCGTTGTTTTTAGTCACTCGTTCATATGCGTAACGACTTTGTTTCAGAGGCAGCGTTGCCAACGTCCTTTCGTTAGCCAGAAACGGGGATCTTGCGTGCTACATATGTCGCGTTGCCATGTCTCCTTTTTATCTTCCTGTGGCGTGTACACCAATTAATGAAGTTCATTGTCACTGCAGAAATTTAAATACTTAAAATTAAACAGAAAAGAAAGCAGGTCAGGGAAAAGTGCCCCCAGATACCAAATTCTTAGAGAAAAGGATGAATCTGGCGGGTTTTGATATTCAAAATCTGGTGGCAACACTGTGAGTAGACAAATGACATTTCATTTTCGTCACGTGTGACGTGACAGTGTGACAGTCAGAAAGTGTCTCCTTCCTTCAATTTCCTTGTTGGTGGTTGTCTTCATTTCAGCCGGCTTGTTGGTTAACTTGTTGCGGATAATTTGGTAAATAAAGTTGCATATTGTATTAGGTTTATTAATGATGATAGGAAGGTTAGGCTAAACTTACGTGAACAATTAGAAGTAAAACAGGTAGTCTGTTGATGTAACAGCCACTGGAGCAGCATTTTTAGCTTAGCCTACACTGGTCAGGTGAATTTTAGAATAGCCTTCCCTACCTCTTAGTCAGTGTTTTAATATTCAATGTGTTATATTGATGGTAACATTGTCATTTTATCATGTTCCAATTTATAATTGATAAGTAAATGTTAGTGCAATATTGTTTAGGGACTAACCCGAAGTCGCATAAATTTTGACCAGTTACACCTCTTTGGGCAGGTTTTTGGGCACAAGGTAGTCGTCATTGACTAAGCGACGGTGCATTTGTATGAACATGTGCGTCGGGTATTTACTTTGGAAATTACAGTTTCCTATAGTATTTTGGTTGCTTACTAAGAATTTAACATTTTTGGAGGGTCGACTGTAATTGCCCTTCAGGGGCTAGTACTAAATACAACGAAATACGGTAGATCTAGGGTACTTATCCGCAGCGGCCTAGACTATGGCAGTTGCAGTTTACCTCCTGAACAAGAATTTTTAATTTTAAAGTAATATTTATTCGGACGACTGTAATTTACCCCCAGGGGCCAGTACTAAACACGGCGAAATAAATTGGGGACGCCTCAATCCCTAGTGGATTTCGTATCCGCGGTTACGTTCCTTGCAGTCCGTGCGGAGTGCTTCTGTAGAAAAAAACACCCACCCAAGCAAAGGCTGCCATCTAAGGAAAATTATTCAAGCTTCCTATATGAACTGTTTGACCAACTCTTTGCTACCATATGGATAATAATTACAGTAGATAATGCAAAATAAAGACCCATGAATAAGGTTTAGGGGGAGGTTTAAACTCCATTAGAATAAAAAATCTAAATGAAATTGAATTCACCATCCCCTTAATTTTTTTAATCAAATGAGCATATTGTTTGTTCTATTAATTTCAAATTTAATTGTTACTCAGTGCACCTACATCGTCTGGAGTACCCATATACTAAGAACATATTAATTTCTTCAAAACCTACCCTTTTTAAAAACACTTTACACAACTTATGTGTAGAATACACTTATTCTAGGCGATAACTCTGCATGGACTGCAAGGCATGTTCCTGCGAACACGACAGCACTAGAGATTGGGGCGCCAAATGTATTTGGGTAGATCTAGGGTACCTATCCGTGGCGGCCCCAGACTTTGGGCAGTTGCTATTTTTTCGATCCAGTTTTACCTACTGAACGACAAGAATTTTAAGTAATATTACAGAAAAAATTTTAAGTAATATTTTTTCGGACTGTAATTAACCCCCCGGGGCCAGTACTAAACACGGTGAAATACATTGGACGCCCCAATCCCTAGTGAATGTTGTATCTGCGATTACGTTTCTTGCAGGGTAATTCTAAAGAATAGTTCTGCACGAACTGCAAGGAACATAACGCGGATACGAGATCCACTAGGGATTGGGCATCCAATGTATTTCGGCGTGTTAGTACTGGCCCCTGGGGTTAATTACTGTCGTCCAAAATAAATATTACTTTAAAATTCTTGTTCAGTAAGTAAAATAACATAGGAAAACGTCAACTGCCATAGTCTACTTACCACGGAATGAGGGCTTAGAATACCAAAGTTAGGCTAAGTTTATTGGAGGTCAACATCCCTCCCATGATTGTCAGGTACGATACTGCTCAATGTAATATTTACCCTGTATCCTATCCCTTTCAAGTGGTCAATGGTGAAGAATTTTTCTTAACAATGAGCCTTAAGCAAGAAACAAACCTCAGGCTCTAGGCACATTGGCTCTAGCCTAGTTTACCATAACCTTGGTGAGAGAAAAATGCACCAACCCTGTGCATAGGGGAATGGCATTAGGCATAGCAAGGTTAGCAGCAGGCTATTGGCTAGGGCTTTGACGACGAATAGGTTATGAGGGTTAGTATAAAAGTTTTATAGATTAACCAGACCACGTGCTGATTAACAGCTCTCTAGGGTTGCCCCAAGGATTAGATTTTTTATGTGGCTAGGAACCAGTGGTTATCTGAAACGGGACCTACCTGTGTGGATCCAAAACTATTTATATCGAAATTAATTTCTAATTGCCAGAAACAAATTCTTTTGATTCCACGTGGCAGAGCGAGTGAAGTTAGTATAAAAGTTTATACAGATTAACCAGACCACCTGTGTGATTAGCTCCCTAGGTTGCGAAGGATTAGATATATGGCTAGGAACCAGTGGTACAGCACGACCTCAGAGTGTGGGATCCAAAAACTATATATGAGAAATTAAATTTCTATTGCCAGAAACAATTCTTTGACTCCACGTTGCAGAGCGAGGTTAAAAAAAGTTAACATAGCAGCAGTAGAATAGACTAACAGATAAATTTTTATTACAAAAAAAGATAAATCATTACGCTATTAGTGCATAACTTTTAGATTTAAATAACTTTTCCGCCATAATAATTTAATCACTTATTTTACAAAAATTGTGATTGTTAAAATGCATCTATCATGTTATAATTCGAATGAAGTTTCTATGGATGGCTCCGGCTTAACTTTGCTCCATAGCTTAGAGTAATAGTTCACAGAAATGAGTAAATGGCTGAAACATTTTTCGGTGTATTTTTAGTAAGGTTTTCCCCCACTTAGTACCAGACTCATTTGCAGAGAGTGGGGCCCCTGATTTTTTTTCTGATGAATTGTAGCTAAGGATGACATTATACTTTTAAGCACTTATTTTCAAATGGAAATGTGGGTAACTTAATAATGTGAAACTTGAGTGGTTCTTTGTGTCCTAAGTTTCACCGGTCAAGTGGGATTGTGTTATTCAGGCATTGTTTGAAAAAACTAACATTCTTAGTCATGGCTCCTTTGGTGCAAACATGTAACTCTTGTTCCTTAGGGCATTTTTGCTTTTCTGTCTGAATATTTAGTGGTTCATAATTCCTTAAACTGCCTGATGTGCAATTCTTCTTTCTGAACATTTATTGCTTCCTAATAACTTAAAACTACCAGAAATGCAATTCACCTAGTATCGGCCTTGGAATTTTTTAAATTTGTGAAAATCTTCAAGGTGATGCCATGCTCTAGGTTTGTTTAGGTGGATTGGGGAGGTAGGTACCGAGGAGGGGTTAATTATACCCCCTCTCCCCCTCTCCTGCTACGTTAGGTGGCAACCAAATCATTTATTCTTATTTATGGTTCCTTGTCTAAGGTTAGTTTGAAGGTTCAAAGGTTAGGGGTATAGCCCCTTTGCCCAGGTTAAGGACTTGACACTGTAGTGAACCCTACTAGGTTAGGTTAGGGCACATATTAACACAGAATGCCCCAGAGAGGTATGAGCCACCCCGCGGGCATGGTAAGACTCCAGTACCTTAGGTATTCTTAGGTAGGTTACAAAACATCCTTCTATTCACTTTGTAATTTGTTTCTTCTCCTACCCAAAAACCACTGTTTCACACTGGTCCTCCATAATTGCAGGATATCAGGGACCTCCAGAAGAATCTTAATGAACTAGTTCTCTCCAAATTTATTGGTGGTTGTTGTTATTGTTGTAGGATTTTGGAATCCTTGGCATTAACCATGAAACACTCAAGTTTCTGAGTTTATTATTAAGGTTTTTCAACCAGGAATGTAACTTTTTATATAAAAAACGAAATTGCAGTGATCATTCAGATAATGTTTTGATGAAAAGCATAACTAGAGGTACTCCATGCTATTTTAAGTTTTATTGCTGGGTTTAAGATTACCAGTGAAATCATAAAAGTAATTGAATTTGTCATTAAAAAATTAATGATGGTGCTGACAGGGGCGTTTCTTAAACATTTTGGGGTCCTCTTATGGGGAGGCGAGCGATGTAGGATAATTATAAAGGGCACTTGTAAATGCAAATTTACACTGGATTTATCTTGTCCTGTCATAGCAGCAATGGTTAAATTTCGCATTTTTGGGGGGGGGAGGGGGGGCCCCCTCACTTTGGGGGGGGCCCGAGGGGACAATTTCAAACAGCCCTCCCCCAAGCACACCCCCCCACCCTTCAGGAACGGCAGCTGGTGCTGACAAGTTTCAGTCAGATATATTTAAACCCACCTTCCCTTCTCCCTTACATCCACCAATTTCTGTCAGTAAATTTGCAAACACTGTTGGAGGTAACTTTAAATTTTGTCGAAAGCCTGATTATTTTGTTTTTTTACTTAACGCAGCCATATTATTTTACTGCACCATAGGTTAGGTTAGGGAAGATCAGGTTAGGCTACATCCTTGTAGTATTTTACTTTAAAGTACACCTAGGTTAGGTTAGGGCTTGAAAGTATCTAGAACTACATATTTGTGGAGCGCATTTTTTATGTACAGTAGTTGTAATGTAAATAACATACAATTTACTGTTAAAATAATTATAGTAAAACACTGAGCATACAGTAGGGACTACATTTTTTATGGCACCCTACTAGGGTAGTGCTTCAAGTTAGCATCCCAAGTGGCGTGTAACACGTACAGTTCAGTGATAGATGTGCATATCCATTTGCACCTGCGCTGTTTAATTATATATTATTATATATATATATATATATATATATATATATATATATATATATATATATATATATATATAATATATATATATATACATATATATATACTTTAGACTTTTTAAGGTGTGTATACAACAGCCCCTTATGTCTTTTCTCAGGTATATTGGACGTTACAGCTGCTAAAGTTTTGTGATTACTGGTTGGTGCACTGTTAAATTCTCTCTCTCTCTCTCTCTCTCTCTCTCTCTCTCTCTCTCTCTCTCTCTCTCTCTCTCATCTCTCTCTCTCTCTCTCTCTCTCTCTCATCGGTATAGAACACTTTTAAAGACATTTACAGTGTTTTGCCATCCACAAGTCTATGACAGCAAACATTTGATTTCCGGTTATTGGGAACCTACACAGTTGGTTTTATGTAGGTGATATACGTGAATAGTTTTAATAAACAAACACATATATATATATATATATATATATATATATATATATATATATATATATATATATGTATATATATATATATGTGTGTGTAGTATGTATGTTTGTATGTATGCATGTATATTACATATATATGGTATGTATGTTGATATCTTAATTTATTTTAATATGCATGTGTCACAGTGGAATAGTATGATCTTTATTAACTTAATTGGTATTTTAGATTATTATTCCTTATCAGATTTTTTTTAAGTCAACTTTTATAGGATGGCACTTCATGCTTCTCTGCAGTCTTTTGATTTCCTCATTGGACTAGTGATTTGCATGATCAACCTACTGATTAGGTATTTTCTAGTTCGATTCCCCGCTCTGCCAACATGGAGTCAGAAGAATTTGCTTCTGGTGATTAGAAATGAATTTCTCGATATAATGTGATTCGGATCCCACGATAAGCTGCAGGTCCCGTTTCGCTAGGTAACCAATTGGTTCCTAGCCTAAAATTATTGAATTGTTGTGGGCCAGGCCTAGGATAGCTGTTGAATCAGCTCAACCAGCCTGGTTAACCAAGATATAGGCTACCTTAACTTTATTGCAGTCTTTTGGGGCAGCACTCACTTTGGAATTTTCCCCCTCCCTCCAGTTTCCCTGATTTAAACACTCAAGAGGCAGAAAGGTCAATGGCTTCCTCTTGGGTATTCTCATGACCCTTTTTCATTCTCAATTTTTTTTTTTCAACTCCAGGTCTGGGCTGGTAAAGGTCATTAAGTAGATAGGAACCTTGAGAATGTTCAGCAGTCCATTGTGCGCGCCCATAGTTGAGTGGTACGTTACTGTTCAGCCAGTTTGCTATCGAAGGTTCATCTCTGGTATATCACCCACAGGATCACTTAGCCATAATTGGGTACAATGTCCTCCTAAAGTCAATGATTTTATATATATAATGTAGTAGATGTATAGTATGCTATATATATATATATATATATATATATATATACATATATATATTATCTATATATATCAGGGGAGGTGGACCAGGGAAACCAATTAATTCAAACATATTTCTTTATTTCCGACGCTTCGTAATAATTCTATATTACATCATCAGAGATCTGTTGAATAATGAATAAATTACTAAAAAAAATTTATTGTAAAAACTTTAAATTTCTTAAGAAAATTAAAATTCAATACATTACAGCTAAAAAAACAGTGTATATATATATTTATGTATACACTATATATATATATAGATGCAATGTATGTATATATATTATTTCAAGTCATGTCCTGAACTTTTATATATTAACTTATTACTCAGAGAAGAAGAAAAGCCATTGTGGTATTTTTAATAAAATATGAACTACCCGACATCTGCAAAATTAAGTCTCGGTAATGCGAGATTTTCCCTTTAGCAAATTGTTTTCGCCTTAAATAAGTTTTTTATTTCGAATGTTTACGAGTCCGATATCCTTCCTGACAGTTGTTTTTAAAAGATTTTAGGTCAGCTCATTCAGAAGACTTTTGTGAGATTATAATGATTGCTGTTAGGTCAAGAGTTAGGAAAACGCTTGTAACTTGATATTTGTCTCAAATGTAACAGTACTTAAAATGTAGGTAGGTAGTAGTTTTTTTACATTTATAATGATCTGTACTTACAGAATTTTTGATAGATATAATAATGCTTAGGTACGTAGAGTGATTTTATACTTGGTACAAGGACTAGGTATTTGCAGTGGTCTTAAGCAATTTACTTGAACTGTGCATAATCATTGATCTGAAACATGCATATGACCAGGTTTATAGATACAGAATGGAATAGGGTTACCACTCTGGCAACTACATTGTTCAATCTGCTGGAACCTAGACTTAATTTGGATCTCACTGCTGCGTCGTTTTAAATTATTCTCATTACTCTCTTGATCTTTTTTGAATGAATATCCAGTAATACCAAGCAAGAGAATTATACAGTTTACGGTAAATGGAGATAAAGATCCACGTAATATAATGGCTGTAAGGCAAAGTGGGTTATTAGCACCAACCATGCTTAAAAGTGTTGATTGCTCTGAATTCAGAGGTCCACACTAACCATGACAGACTGTGTGAACATAGGAAGGTTTCTGCCAACACAGACCAATGTGCAAACTATCAGTATATATCGTAATGTGTAAAACGGACTTTGGACCAGGCCTAACCAACTCAGACGAAGTATCTTAATAGGCGTACGTTTGAAGAGGCGTACGTTTGCCCAAGTTTGCATATCTGCTAACTCCAATCAATCTGGGGTCTCTCGGTAGAATTGTCAGTAGGTTATGCAGGCCTTATGCCAGCAAGGGCTCCAGCTCCTTTTCCGAGTATCCTGTACAGGCTAAAGTGTAAAAACTGACTTTGGACTAGAGCCAACCAACAAAGACGAAATTTTATCGCTAGGCCGATGCATCAAACTACAGTCAATCTGCGATCTACCGGTAAAACAATCGGTAGGTTATGGAGGCCTTAGCCAGCAAGGGCTTCAGCTCCTCCTCCGACTGACCTGTACTGGTTAATATGTAAAAAACGGACTTTGGACTAAACCCAACTAACACACACGAAATTTTATCGCTAGGTCGATGCATCGAACTACAGTCAATTTGCGATCTCTCGGTAGAGTAGTCAGTAGGTTTTGGAGGCCTTATGCCAGCAGGCGCTCCCGCTCTTGTTAGTATCCTGTATACGTGTAAGAGTAGCTAAGAGGAGAAGAGAGAGGCTGTGGGAGCCGCGTGATCGGAAAATCATTTGAAATAGATCATGGCGGACATTCCCGTAGCGACCTCCAATTTGCCGGTCCATAGACCTCGCGGCCATGGGTGTTTCGCTTTTATAACTTTCTGCTTCGTTGGCCGGTGAGTTGGAAAGCAAGTTTGGATCGTTTTTGCTTCGGTGTTATTGCCTATTGCATCCTTTTATCTCTCGCTTTCTCGTGCTCTTTTTCTCTTTCGTGTGCGCTGTGTTGCTCGGAGGGTTAAAGAAAGTCGTTATGAAAAGAGATACACTTTCTGAAATCGAATACTCGTCAGAGATGTTCCCATTCAATCTCTTCATTGTCCTTCAATTTATAAATAATTATGGCAGTTACCAACTGGGCCGTAGAATCTGTAATATATATATATATAATAATATATATATATATATATATATATATATATAATATATATATATCATTCGCGAGCTACAAATGTCCTTTAATATCTAATTTGCTCTGCCTCGGAATTGATATATTTTTCATATAATTGAAACCGAAGGGCAAATTTTTAGTTGATGATAATTTTCGTCCCCTCATGGGATCGAACCACCGTCCAGCAGACAGGCACGAAATCAGGTGACATTGATGTTACCGATTCAGCTAACAGTGAGACTGTAAGTTTATACCGGTTTTATCATAATTAGAATCGATATGCAACACCCTCTACCATGTTAGCCAATTCGAACGTTTGACGAACGTAGCCCTTATTATGAATAATTATCACATCACCGTGATTCATATAAATCATTCTAAAAAATATTCCCCTTCGGTTGAATATATGAAAATATATCATTCCAAGGTAGGGCGAATTAGATATTAAAGGACATTTGTAGCTCGAATGATTTATATGAATACGGGGATGTTATAATTATCCATATATATATATATATATATATATATATATATATATAAGTATATATATATATATATATATTCAAAGAAATAGATGGATGTGTTAGTGAATTACGTGATGTCAGCTATTATGACTTGGAGACAGAGAGCGCCTAGATAGCTTTCTTGGACGAAGGAATTTGATTTGTGTGCATTATTGAGCTCATGGCTGTTCGAGCTGTTGCCACGGGCGATCTTGGGGTGTGGTAGATGTGTACATTTGTTTGTACGTGCATGACAGGTCCGGCTGCTTGAGACACTTAAGAGAAAAGCACACCTTCCTTTGAGATAGGAAGGAAGACGGTTCAGAGGACACCAGGTGTTGAGGCAAGGCCCACCTCAAAAGGTATGGCACATATTTAATGACTTGGAAAACAGTTGCCTTTGAAGAGAGAGGTGTGAAGTGTATACATTTATGTAACATTGTGTAGTGGGGAATATTATGAATATATCTCTTTGTTACAGATGGGTCCCATGTCATTATTCTAGAAACGGGAATCTCTAAGCCTGACTATTGAAATGTAATCCAGGAGATGGAATGATATTTTACAGTTCTTTGTGGGGCAGACTTGGGTTTTTAAATATGACTTATTAATCATTTTGTTCCATTTTATGTTCATCTGGTTCAGGAAATAAATAGTATTTTTTGTATTAATGTGAACTCATTAGCCCAGTTGACAATGTTTGCAGAGAGAGGGCGCCCGCTGCCTGACAGGTAAGAGTTTGTCATTTGTGTAGTTTGTTAGGGGGGTTAATATATATATATATATATGACCCCGACCTGGGTCGCGTGGGATTCTTAAGTTACTGTGGGTCATGCAGAAATCAAACGCTCAGTGATTAATTTAACACCGGTCTTATATTCTAATGAATTTACACAAAGGCCCGAGTGAAATGAACTTAATATCTATAGTACCGGCGGGATTGAGACCGAGCGGAAACCGGCAGAGGGCACGAGGGGAAAGTGCGTCTTTCCCTTCTCTTGACCGACGCTTAACTGCCTGACCCTCAAGGAGACGGCTTGGTTTCCTCTCTCCTCAATACCCCCCAGAAACAAACCCCCGATATATTGCTTCTAGGCCATGATTGGGTCTGGCACCGTGCCTTAGGTCTATTGACCAATGGGTGCCAATATAGTGACGCTAAAGAACCAACGAACTTTGGGGGGATGTTTGGGGGGAGGTGACGCTTTCTTCATCTGAGAGAGAAATTACCGTTAACGACCTCATGGGCGTCTTGTAAGATGTTCCGATATTCTAGGGAAGTTGTTTATAAGCCCTCTAGAATGGCTTATCACTCCCTCCCCAAACTCCTTTGCGTCCTCGCAAAGCTATAGTTTCCGCCTTGTCCCATCTCGAGTTCTCTTTTCTCAAGGTACTGATTTATCTAAATTCAAATTAACTATCTTAAAGGGGGCCATTTGACGTGTGTACAAACCAAGGTTACAGTAAATTGAACACGTCTTACAACATCATAAGATCTTTTAAAAAAAAAAATTAACTAATAACAATCACTCTTGCCTGGAACAGATCAAAACCAAAAAAAAGAAATCATTCAATAACTTCAGGTTCATAATCAAAACAAAATGGTGGTGAAAACAAAAAGACAGAAAATTTTACACATTCAGCCACTGCCCTTGGTAATCACGACACATGGCATCCATTTTTAATGACATTGTATCACGTTAATCTATTAAACTTCTTCAAAATAACAAAAACATAATTTAAACATACACAGAACAAAAATAATGCAATGGAATTTTACGAAAATAAAAAAAAAATCTTCCTGGAACATCAATGTGCATTTACTACTATCACATAAAAAAAATAAAAAAATAACTAAAGAACCATAGAAATAAATTTGGAAATTCAGGCACAAACAAACAAAAACTTCCATCATCTGTGAAATAAAAAAAAACTTTACAAGCATTAGTGTAATTTATGAAAGATAAATAGGATGGAATCGGTGTTTGCGACAAATTTAACACAAATAAAAAACAACAAATCAAATAATAAAATAACGTACAAAGCAACACAACCACATCAAAACAGAATTACACATAAGAATATGATCCACAGGTAATAACATTTGTTCTGAAAATAATTTGGACAAGTTATATCAAACAACATAAATTCGTGACACATTACAATCTGATCGAGATAACAAGAAATAAAATAAAAAAAATAAACAACTGGTATGATTCTGAATCCTAGGTAAAGACGTGGGTTGGCATTTACAGACTCTGTTCACTGACCCCTTCATTTACTTTGCAACAGCAATTTACGTATGACATAGGCTCGGGAGCTCAGTCTTGTGCTCTCGGTGGGGCGCCCACTTGCGCTCCGGTATTTTGTTTTTTTCTGGCTCGTCTCCCAGGTACCGGCCAACCCCGGGTACGGGGGTACTGGTTTATTGGTGTAAAACACTACGCTGTCCTCGAGCACTGGATCGTAAGTGCGACAGGTGGTGCTCGCTCACAGCCCCTGTGCGAATATGCTGAATCACAGCAGAGGAGTGCTTGATCTCCTTCACACGATACGGTCCCATATATGACGGTTCGAGCTTGTGTTTCGACAGTTGCATTTCTTCAAGTAGATTCGATCTCCAACCTGTATTGGGGAATCGTGAGCTCGGAACCGTCTGTCGTACCGCAAGCGGTACTTTTCGTTTGCCCTCACAGCAGACGTTGCGTAGCTTGGAACACACGTCGGGTCGCGTTACAAAACCACACCCGGTACTGTTCCACCGTATAAAGGGGCATCTGTTGAGGGTCCAAGACCACCGAATACGGCAGTCGGATGTCTTGTCCATACATCAAAAAAGAAGGGGTGTGTCCCTAATCGAGCTGTTATATGCGGCATTAATAGCCATCTCAGCCGTCTGCAACAGAGACGGCCAGGAAGTCGGATTATCCCCGATGAGATATTTTAAGATGTTGACTACCTCTCTGTTGTGAGACTCAACGAGTCCGTTAGCAGACGGCCGATAAGCCGCGATGGTAACGTGATCTACTTGTAAGAGGGCCGTAAACTCGCGAATTAGTTCATTTACGAACTCACGGCCGCTGTCCGACACTAGTATTCTGGGACACCCAAATCGATTTACTAGGGAATGCAACGCTTTAGCCACTTCCTTTGCCGATTTGTCTATCATTGCGCACACATGTGTGAAACGCGTGAACGCGTCCACAAATACACAAATATATCTAGGTTGTCCTTGCACTGAAGGTAGTGGTCCTACCACATCCATATGCACTCTATCCCACTTCACCGGCACCACAGGCCATAATCGGGCCTTCGTGGAATCACCGTTCTGTGCTTTTTCATCATGTTGCATACATGACAATTACTTACAAATCTAGTTATGTCCCCACGCATGCCAACCAAAAGAAATGTTCACGGGCTCTTCTAAGAGATCTTTCTATACCTACATGCCCAGCATAAGGGCTGACATGAATCATGTGTATGGCTCTCTCTACTAAGGCTCGAGGAAGAACGACTCGGGCTCGGACATCTCCGGGCCTTTTTTCATATTTACACAACAAGACGTCATCCTCATGAAGAACGCGTCTTTTGACAGATGCACAGAACTCGGGAACTCGTTGCTCTCACCTTTCACACAAGCCTTGATCTGACTAATCCAAGCTTCAGACACCTGACTTTCAACCAATTCTCGCACACTCCAACCACAAAAATACAACCACACTTTCATTCTCCGGGCATTTATTCTGGAATCCCCTCCCCCGGACGGAGTTCACCTGCATTTGACCCGCTACCGCTCGGGCATTCTCATCCACCTGAGAGTGCTTGCGAGATTCCCGTTTCCTGCGCGTCGCGTTTACGTTTGTTTGACTGTCATTGTTCGGAAACTGTCGGAACGTTGCTGGCACTATCGCCTGCAGTGCCTGCGCCACCAACGTCACGAGGTTTCTTTTGTCGTTCTTCCTTGCGCCTTGCGGCACGAGTTGTTACTCTTATGAGTTCCTGGAGAGAGCATCAGCCACCCTATTACTTTTCCCTGGGATATGTTCAATCTTTATGATGTCAAACTCTAAAATTCGCTCGATCCATCGAGCTTGGCGATTTGTAATCTCGCTCTTATTCAACAGATATGTTAATGGTTGATGATCTGTGAAAATCTTTATTTTGTGTCCCAGCAAAAATAACGGTGTCTCTCCAGCAAACCATAAGACCAGCAAAGCCTCTCGATCGAAGGTACTATAATTTTTCTCTGCCCCTTTTAATGCTCGTGATGCAAAACAAACTGGTCTTTCATTACCTTCATCGTCAATCTGGGAGATTACTCCTCCTATCGCAATATCACTTGCGTCTGTGGTCACAAAAAAGGGGCGATCGAACCTCGGATAAGCCAAGAGTTCGTCGCTCATTAGTGCATCTTTTAATTTCTGAAAAGCTGCTTCCTCTTTCTCACCCCATTGGAAATCAGGTTGCTTCCTTAATGCGTCTAACGGTCTCGCTATCTGTCCGAAGTTCCTAATGAACTTCCGATAGTAACCCGCGAGTCCGAGGAAGCTGGTTACATCTTTCGCATGTTTTGGTCGTGGGAATTCTTTAATTGCTACAACTTTATCGGCACAAGGCTTAAAGGCCTTCAGATGTTACTAGGTGACCCAAAAATTCTACTCGGCCTGGAAAAACTTACATTTTTCTAAATTTATTTTCATACATGACGCCTTAATGCTTCCAAAACTTGTATCAGGTTGCCTTTATGCTCCTCTACAGTAGCACCAACTACAATGATATCATCTAAATATACAAAAACCCCAAGGCCAATTATAGAAGCTAACACGGACATCATTACTCGTGAAAAATGAGCAGGGGCGTTCTTTAATCCAAACGGGAAGGAAATTATATTCATATAGCTGATTATTCGCTATAAAGGCCGTTTTTCTCTTACTCTCATTATCAAGGGTATTTGATGATAGCCAGACTTAAGATCCAATGTGGTGAAAAATTTACTCTCCCTTACTTTAAGCAAAAGTTCCTCGATCGAGGGCAATGGGTAGGCGTTGTCCTTGGTAATGGCATTCAATCGTCTATAATCAACACACAGCCTGAGAGAGCCATCTTTTTTCTTAACTAAAACGATCGGAGAAGCCCAGGGAGACTCACTTTCCCGAATTATTCCCTGATCCAGCATCTGTGTTATCTTTTCCCCAATTACTTGTTCATGACAGGCAGGTGTTCTGTAAGGCTTACTTCGGATAGGGGGATGATCTCCTGTTTCTATTTTAAAAGGTAACTTATCTATTCTCCCTGGAGGCTCTTCTCTATCGCCATCGTTTCTTGATATTCCTTACTATTTCTCCTACGCAACTATGATAATTCAAAGTGTTGCGTTTAACAGCTGTTTGCAATAATTTTCTAAGCCGAGTTTTCGCCGTGACCTTGACTCTGGGTAGTCAAGGCCGACACTGCGTTATTGGCTTCTACACAGGGAACACACTTCCAATTCACATAGAGACTCGTTACTTAATTCTAATCTACTACTACTCACATTTACAAAAAGGGATAGTTGCCTTGCCATCGACGATGGTAGCGACACCAGGCAACATAAAGTCTGCCCACTTTCTATGGGGATTTATATACACCAACGTTCCCTCTTGTAGTTTCCTTGCCGGGACGAGGGGGAAGGGAGTAGAGATAGGCGGGTGGGATCACCTCCCCCACCTCAGGGCTAGCGGGCACCACTCCCGTATCCCCCTTGGCGGCCAGGGTCAGGGAATTCGGACAACTTCTTTTGTTTCCCCCAGTATGGAGACCCGTTGGTACTGTCCTCTCCTGCTGGACACCGCCACTTTCACCTCTCCTCCCCCTACCCCAAGGAGAAGTACTCGGTGCTTGCTCACGAACCCGATTCCCAGTATAATAAGGGAAACGCCAGGGAGGTGGGTGGTAGGCACCACATAGAATTTGTGAGTGAACATTCGTCCACCGAGGGATATGTTTTGCTGTACTGTTTTCTCTGCAACACGATGGTATATGCCCACTGGCACTGTGCAAACGTTAGATACCCTTTCGATGCCGAAATGGCGCCCGTCACTAAGTGGTTCCTCGATCAAGAGACACATTGCCCCACTATCTAATAATGCGTTGTGGTGGTTTTCCGTGCCTATTCCCACTTCTAGAATAGGTATCAGCCTCCATCTCCATCCTCGTGAGAGAGAGGGGCGGAGGGAGACGGGCGTCCAGCCTCTCCTACCGAAGCACTCACCCCGGGGCCAGGGGGAGCACCACGGGGCGGGGGTAGGTCCTTTCTTACTTGCTGGCTGGCAGGTGGCATCGCTCCGACTGGCCCTCTGTCCGTTCCTCTGGTCGCGGCGGCCGCTGGCCCTGGCTGTGCCGGAGGGGGATTGTACGTCGGCACTCGCTTTCCTCCCTTCCTCGCGGCCTTCCCCTTCCTCTTGAGGGAGGGGGGCCCGCGATTTGGTGCGACGCCGTTTTTTTGTACACTGGCTGACAGGTGATCAGCTGCACCGCACCCGTAACAACCCCACTGTCCAAAGAAGGGGCATTGGGCGCGCCAGTGACCCCTACTCCCGCACTGCCAGCAGCGCCCCCTGGTCGTATCCACGCTCCCCCCTCCCTGGGCTCCCCTCTGACGCTTGGCACTAGGGCCAGCCCTGGAGTTGGATGGGGCGGGTAGGGCGCGTCTTCCTGTACCAGGACGGGCGGCGGCAGCTACGAAAGGGCGGGGAGCAGCCCCACTTCCTTCTTGTTCCTGCCGTGTGGTATCCACTAGCGATTGTATGGCTGGGATAGCATCTTCTAACGGCGCTTGTAGTCCTGCGTTTCCGTAGAGGATACCGATCACACCTGAGGGGAGGGCCTTCTCCAATATATGCCTGCAGTAGGCATCTTTATCGTCTTCCGATCGAGCCAGTTCAGGTGCCAGACTATCATAATCCTGTGACAGTCGCTCGACAAAAGAGGCCACAGTCTCCCCCACCCTCATCGTGGGGTGGTAGGCTGCCCATAACCTTCTTCGTTCACTTTCCCGGAGGCCAAAACGGCGGATCATTTTCTTTTTGAAATCGCTCCAATCTCCGAAAGAGCCATATTTCCCACCTACCATCCTACGCTGAGCGTCCCCGGTAATTTTCTGTTTGGCAAGCAATACTCTTTCCTCGTCCGTCCACCTTTCCGTAGCGAATTCCACATACGTTAAAAAGGCCTCTACGGAGAGGAAACCTTCTTTGGGCCGCGAACCGTCGAATTCCGGCACGTACCCTCCAAGGACTGGTAATTCTCTTACAGGACCTGGTCTTTTATCTGCGTCCGGAGGCGAGGCGGAGCGGTAACATACGTTCCGACGATGTGGTCCCCTTGGTTACACTTTCGCCGTTACTATTCGTGTTTCCCGACGATCCGCTACACGGTCTGCTACTGTCCGAGTCCCTCGCGTTCGTCTGGTTTTCCCCCCCACGCTGTCTCCGTTCCATGAACGCTTTAAGAATGCATATAGTCCTTCTATTTCTTGATCTACTTCGCTCTTACCGGGCTACTTTCTACCGCTCTAGCGTCTCTCACGCCCTCGGCATCACCGTCAGGCACCTGGGCCCTCGCGCTTCGTGTATTATACACCATTGTACCTCACTGTTTTTCACTTTTGCGGTTAATTATCAAGTTGGCACAACCTCAACAATCCACAGTTGGTTAACGATTGACCAATTAGCGTATTGCACTGTATTACGACGCACACTATGGTACCCCACAGATCGCTATATTTAACGTTAATTAGCGCTTCGCAGCGTACCCCACAGATCGCTATATTTAACGTTAATTAGCGCTTCGCAGCGTACCCCACACACCTGACACCAAAATTATGACCCCGACCTGGGTCGCGTGGGATTCTTAAGTTACTGTGGGTCATGCAGAAATCAAACGCTCAGTGATTAATTTAACACCGGTCTTATATTCTAATGATTTACACAAAGGCCACCCGAGTGAAATGAACTTAATATCTATAGTACCGGCGGGATTGAGACCGAGCGGAAACCGGCAGAGGGCACGAGGGGAAAGTGCGTCTTTCCCTTCTCTTGACCGACGCTTACTGACCTGACCCTCAAGGAGACGGCTTGTTTCTCTCTCTCCTAATACCCCCAGAAACCCCCGATATATTGCTTCTAGGCCTATGATTGGTCTGGCACCTGTCCTTAGGTCTATTGACCAATGGGTGCCATATAAGGTGACGCTAAATAAGAACCAACGAACTTTTGGGGGATGTTTGGGGGGAGGTGACGCTTTCTTCATCTGAGAGAGAATGACCGTTAACGACCTCATGGCGTCTTGTAAGATGTTCCGATATTCTAGGGAAGTTGTTTATAAGCCCTCTAGAATGGCTTATATATATATATATATATATATATATATATATATATATATATATAATCAAATGTAATATAAGATACAAACGTGAACCTAATGACAGTTATTTTCAAGTTGGTCGTTGCATTAGTCTACAGCGAATAGAAAGCATAAAGCCGTAGGTAATCGCATATTTATTATGAACACGATTTAGATGTTATAATAACGTAAAACCACAAAATGAATAGTTATAACGTAAAACCACAAAATGAATAGTTATAACGTAAAACCACAAAATGAATAGTCATTAGTCGAGATTTAACTATATTTACATGGAAAATATTTCCACGTGTGTAAAAACATGGATTTTTATTCAAAATTAATGGACATATTCCCTTGGAAGCGGGCAAAAAAAAGAAAAAAACTCGTTACTCCAGTTTAAGCTTCCAAACAGTAGAATTTTCGCACATGACAGGAGGGGCAGTACCTAGAAAGAAAGAGAATCTGTAAATGAACGATAAATAATACACACAACAACGAAGAGACGAGAGAACGTTCCAGTTAAAACCACTTGCTCTGTACTGAGTACACAAAAGGCTCAGAGAGCAGGACGACTACGCACAATGGCTATCTGTTAATCTGTTAATACGATCAGCAGACAGGTAGTTATCCATTCCAGAGTTTTATCTTAAAGACGATAGAATAAGTTCCTGGATGAAATGTAGCACGATTAATCTATGACATCCAGTCAGGTTTTAGCTGAATGTTTTTTTAGTACTAGTTTAAACAGATCACTGCGGAGTGTTAAAGCACTTGCTATGATATGGCTGGTAGTATATGAGTAGGGGGACAGTAAACGGAGCTAAATTAGCCATATTTAGCAGAACGCAGTGAAGCTCTCACAGATTAGGGGGCTAATCAGCAGCACATCGACCTCCCAGAGAACGCTGCCAGTACCCCTATTTTGTGTGCACGCGCGCAAGAGTCTAGTATTAAGCTTTTCCGTTCTCCTGCCCTCATAACACTTATGTATTTTACACTTGACGCTGACCAATCGCCGTTTCTTGCCTACTAACGACTAAAACACACCATGAATATTCTGAACCAGTCCCTCTTAAAAATGCTAAACTCTCTCTCTCTCTCTCCAGCTCACTCTCTCTCTCTTCTCTCTCCACTCTCTCTCTCTCTCTCTCTCTCAATATATATATTATTATATATATATATATCATATATTATAAGTATATATATATGATTACACACACACCCACACACACACACACACACACACACACACACACATATATATATATATATATATATATACATATATATATATGTATATATATATATATATATTATTATGATATATATATATATATATATATTATGTATATATATCTATATATATATATATATATATATACATATATATATATATATGTATCATATATTATATGTATATATGTAATGATTACATTTTAAATACATATTCCATGTGTATAAATACTCCAATGACCTAAGAGGTCACTGTTGAGATGACAAGGTGTGTGATAAGAGTTGATAAACAGGACGCAAGCTAGGCTGGATGTATTGAATCAGCAACGCCCTGGTTTGCATTTGCCTGTGATAATCGAATCCATGATTGTGTCAAAGAGGTCACAGTGCTTCGCCTGAGAACCTATTGACCTATAGCCCAGACGTCTACGTGACTTCCTCTCACATGTTCGTCTGTCTGTATGTTATGTATGCTGAGCTAAGCTGTGCTCTTCTATACTCTTTTAAATGCCTCGTAACTTAGAACTCTACTTTCCCTCCTAGAATCAGGTTCTCCTAACTACTTCTTGCCTTCTACTCAAGAGATGTTAGTTTTACAAATATACCGTTGTTAAGTTATCATCATGAGTTTTGAACATCTCCGCCTTTATACTAAAAGAAGATTCTGACTTAGAAATTATCGTTGCAATCGCAAACGAGGATGGGAAGTATACCACACGATACTTGCGTATCACATCGCCGGTCTAAATAACCTCACAGTGCAGCCTCATTATACAAGGGCATAGCACAAACATATATATATATATATATATATATATATTATATATATATATATATATATATATATATATATTATATATGTATATATATATATGTATTGATATATATATATATAATATATATATATAGTATATAATATATATGTAATAATATATATTATATAATATATATATATATCATGTTTTATATGTAATATATTATATATATATATATACGTAGTATGCGTGCAAGTATGTATATATACACATATACGTATACAGTGTACGTACAGATGTTTTATATTGACACGCAAGTAACGTACAATATAATGCAAATATACCCGTATACAATCACATTATTAATGTTCTCCCAGCAAAACATCATTACAGCCCCCAAGGGTTTGGGGGGGCGGGAATGGGTGAGGATTATTTCTATTCAGCAACAGCCCAGTTTAAGTTATTTTCGTATTCGGAAACCGTCTTGCCTCGCAAGCCGTAACTCTCCGAAGATGCACTTATTACGTTTTCTTATTGTACCGAAGATGACTTACGAGTCGCCGGTAATTTCTCAGGCTGGCTGCGTCTCTCTCTCTCTCGGTTTCTCTCTCTCTTCCTCTCTCTCTCTCTCTCTCTCTCGGAGGGAAAATTTAGGGTTCTTTCGGTCCACAGTTGATTGTTTTCGAGCGAGTTACTCGTCCGCGTAACTGCATATCGTCACGAGCATATTAGCCTCCTGCAAATGGTGTTTTGATGCAAGGTTTTAGTGTGCGTTTCGGGGGGTAGGTGGAGAGGTTTTCGTTCTCCCATGGTTCGACCCACCCCCCAACCCCCCTGTAACGTTGGCTGAGATTGATGTCCTGAAGTTATGATTTTCGGGAGAGATTGAAAGTGTTGAGTATTGCGAATATTTAGTTTTTATATCTTCAGATCTATAATATTAATAATTTTTTTCTGTTCGACTTGGTGGTTTTTATAATGTGGGGTTCCGGGTTGCATCCTGCCCCGCTAGGGGTCCATCACTTTTCTCACTGTGCGCTGTTTCTAGTGGCACTCTCTTCTGCATGAGTCCTGGAGCTACTTCGGCCTCTAGTTTTTCAAGGTTCCATCTTCTTCTTCTTCTTCTTCTAGTAGTTTTACACTTGAGATTAACACTTGATGTACTTACATAGTGGACCTGTATATTGGTGTCTCATAAGTATTTCTTTCAGGCCTGTAAGGAGATTGTCCGCCTTCCGCCCTGAATTGACCAGGTTACTCCACGATATGAAAATGTTGAAGTTGGGAATCGTCCGAAGTTGGCAGCCCTACTTTCCATGGCTCACTTTAGGTGAGTGAAAGATTCTTTTGTAACCAACTCCTCTAACTTGGGATGGCTAAAGGGAAGGGAGTTTTTTTTTCTCTCTCTCACTTTTTTTCTTATTTCTTTTTTTTTTTTTTACAAAGTGATAAAAGTGTACTATACAGTATCACACTGAAAAATCTGCCTTTCTGTCGAACTTCTTAGTTCCGCCAAGGTCCTTTATTCCCCACACACCCTTGGACTTTGGAACAGTCCTCCCAGAAGGATGTCGTGCAGCTGTGGATTCCTACGGGCTGCTCTATGAGCGGATAGCCCGTGCTGGCATAAGTTCAGGCAAAGACTCTATACATGACTACCCTAATACTAATCTCCTTGGATTTTGATACTTTTTTTTATCTTTTTGTTGATTTTATTAATGTATTTTTTTATAATGTGGAGTCCCCTCTTTCTATATTTCGCCTTACCTCGACTCACTTCTTCCTAATGAACACCCTAATATTCCTTGGTAGCTTGATTCTCAATTCAATGGCCCATTTCGGTCCTTGTCCCATATATGAGTAGGTTTCATCTTCTGAATATAATAATAATAATAATAATAATAATAATAATATGGCACTTATGGGTCTCACCTTTTAATATGTTCTTATATTACAGCCCGAGCAAGAATATATTTATAGGAAGTTTCTAGCTAACGGCAGTTCCACATAATTCCTCCCTTTGGTGGGGTATAGTGCCGTTCGTTCACCTCATGCGCGATGCACTGTAGGCATTACTTAGGTTCTTTGCCGTGTTCCTTCGGCCCCTAGCATGCAACTCTCCATTTCGTTCCTTTTATGTGCCTTCGTTTATTATTACTCTTTCTTACATCATACTTTCCACCTTCACCTAACAATTGACTCATAGTACAACTCCGAAGTTTTAGTCCCGTCACCAGCTTCCAGACCTTTTAATGACAATTTCCATTAAAGCGCTGAATGACCTCATAGGTCCCAGTGCGTGGCCTTTGGCTTAAATTGCACCTTCAATTCACAGAGTTCTTAATCTAAACTATTGTTCTTGCTTTCATGTGAGGGTCCTTACGAAGTTGCTAGCTCCTCAGTGGCGTGATCGGTATGGTCTTGGCCTGCCACTTATTCGGTGGCCGCGAGTTCGATCTCGGGCATTCCATTGAGGTGTGAGAGATGTGTATTTCTGGTGATAGAAGTTCACTATTCGACGTGGTTCGGAAGTCACGTAAAAGCCAGTTGGTCCCGTTTGCTGAATAACCACTGGTTCCCGTGCAACGTAAAACCACAATACAAACAATTAGCAAAGTTGCTTGGTTCCAGTGAGTGTGTAAGGGTCTTAAGTATAGTGGGGAGAAGAAGGTATCATATATGTAAGTCTGTTTCTGTTGTCTGTAAAGTTCTGTATGTCCGTTTTTTGAAGCCTTGAAGAGAGATACCCGAAGAAGTTTTGTTCGACGGCCTTTTATAATACAGTTAACAAGACAGTCTACTTAACATGAAATTTAAAGGCAAGTATTGGTGTGCGCTAATAATTTTCAATTTTAATTTTATTTTTCAGACTGGCAAAGAGACAGTCAGCTTTCGCCCAGGTGTGGCAAATTGCACAGATATGGAATTAAACAACTTTAGAATCTTCTCAACCGTGAGAGTCATACTTTCCATGACTTACCATAGGTTGAGTGAGCTTCTTTTGAAAACGACTCACATAACTGGAATGGTGGGGTGTATAATGCTTGAAAAAACAATTGATATAACATTAAGTCCAAAATAAAAGATGAAGAGCCAAAAGCTTCTTCAGTGAGTATTTTGAGATGTCCTTTAAGGGTAGATATGAGAGAACATATACCTAAATTTATTGGTCGCTGATGATTTCATTGTGTCTGTGCTTTTACTAGACCGCTAAACTTTTTTGGAAATAAAGCATTTAATCGGTGTTACTTTGGCTTGTTAACTACGTGTTACCTACTCCGCGATGCTAGTACTAAACACCAATAGGCCTTGCTAAACATTATATGGTTAATGTAAAGTAAACGCACAAAGATATAATTTATTAATGTGATAATTCGTCTTACCACACCAATATAGAAATGGTTGTATATAATTCTTTGATATCCCCTTGGGGTTGGTACTAAACATGGCGTCCCGAGAGCTTCCGCCATGTTTTAGTACTACAGCACTTTAGTGAGTGATGCATAGATGACGAGGCAGACGAGCCAAAGTAGGGCCCATTTAATCTTCATAATCTTTGCTTTTCTAAGTCAGTAGTTCTTCACTTTGATTAGCACTGTTCATGAATTGTGAGGCTGTATGTGTTGGTATGAAATAGCCTTCCTTTCCTTTCAGACTAATAGAATATGGTCCACCTTTTGCCTTGGATATGGCAAGTTAAACACAAGATATGAAAACTGAAAAGTTTGGAATCTTCTAATCCTGGGAGTCTTATTGTCCATGCTTTTCTCTAGGTGAGTGAAATCGTGGTGCACTGTAGGCATTGCTCAGGGGTCTTTGCAGTGTAATAAGGCCACCACCTACAACATCTTTAATATATTTCCTTTTATTGTACCTCGTTTTCATGTTCTCTCTCTCCATCTGACTTTCCACCCTATCCTAACAGCTGTTTCATACTATAACTAAGAAGTTTTCCTCCTGTTACACCTTTCATACCCTCTGACAATTTCCGTTTCTGCCCTGAATGACCTCGTAGGTCACAGTGCTTGGCCTTAGGCCTAAATTCCTATATAGATTCAATTCTAGGTGAGTGAAAGCTTCTTTAAAACTTGGCTTATATAGCTTAGAATGGCTAGATGAAGAAAACGGTGTTATTTATTACGAGTGAGAAATCGGTCCTACGGTATATCAGTGAATCCGAGAAATTGTTCTGGTTCAGTACCGAGTATTCATTTGAGGGTTTAAGAGTGAGAATTCGTTGATGTTAATCCCCAAATAGTGACTATTCACCCCACAAATTGTTGAGGATTTAAGATTGATAATTCATGAATGTAGGTAAATCCTAATTTTTATGGAGTGCCTCCATAAAAAGTTACACGTTTGAATTTATTCATTAAAAATAACCATTGGGTAAAATTTAAGAACCTTCATTTTTACTTTTAGATAAAGAAACTGTCTCATCTCGAGAGCGTCTTTCCCTCAAGTTTTTTTGTTCTGGGGCTTCGACAAATACTGGAGCAACAGCTCACCTTACGGAATCCAAGTAAGAGGTTCAGTGTTGACACTGTAAATGCTAATGGCTGGCGTTTTATAGATATACGTATTTAACAATTCCTAGGTTTACTTAGCCATAACACTAACACCCCACGTATCAACTTTTGGTGGCTCCTGTAGACCGAAAATGATTGATATAAGGATTCATATTGGACTTGCCAGATTATACTTTGGCTTTATTTTTGCCAGATTTGATGATGTGTACAAAAAGCAAGTGGTTGATGCTCAGTAAGGTTGATGTTAAATGATAAAGTAGTTGTAAAATGACTAACAGTTGAGCAGAGTGGCATTTCGTAATGGGAGCAGTTTGCAGTTTCCTTTTTATTATCCTTTATTAATAAGTATTTTTGGCCGCCAGAAATCTGATAAATCCATTCCTTCATATGCAAATTTATAAATTTAAAGATGAAAAAATCCTTTGGTTACTCTGTAAGAATGTTCACTTTTGAGACACTTTTTGAGGAAGATTTGAGTCACAAAAACTTTGCATTTTTAGAAAGGTGCCAAGCGAGGATTTGCGGGATTTGATAGAAAACCTTGTAACATTGCTTGATATATGTGCTTAATAAAAAATTAGGGGTTCCCCTTGAAGCAAGAGCCCGTGCTGCCATGGGGTTCCTTTGAAGCAAGAGCCCGTGCTGCCATAAAGGCAGCTCAATCAGAAACAGCAGCAGCTAATAAATTATCAGATAACTCTAAAGCATGCATGTAGTACTGTATTTGTAATGCCTGTTGGATGTTTTTAATTTAAGTGCGGTTTGAATTACGTGACTGACAAAAATTTTTTTAGCAGCTTAATATCATAAACATATCAATTGCCAGACCATTTCTAAAGCAGATTACAAACCCCGCCCATCTTGGCCTTAAAATTGTTATAAACCAAAGCATATACTTTTAATTTAAAATTCAAACCTATTTGTGCTCAAGTAGCTTAGAGGCATTCTTGAACGAAGAGGCACTTTCAAAATTGAAAGCCGCTAACCCTGCTGGAAATATTGAGAGTGTATATTAGAGAATTGGAAGCCATAACAAAGCAGGGAAAATCTGTTTTAGACATGGTTTTTAGTGGACACTCCCAAATTCATTTGACTAAAATTTGGAAGTAATGATATTTGAAAAAGTCTGACCAAACCTGTGTTGAATCCTCTTAACAAAAGGAATTATATGTAAGTAAAATGAAATGATTTGAAAGGAGTTGAACATTATAGAATGCAGAGCTCTTAACTCGTGAAGCAAAATAGGGCCCATTTATACAGTTAATCGAGATAGATTAGCACATTGGAAACTGAGAAGGTTTTCAGTATTAATGAAGGGCAGAAAGGCATATGAAGAATTTAGGGGATGATTTTTGATAGTGTGATTGCCAGGTGTTTCTGAGAGAGAAATGTGTGAAAGCAGTGCTTGAAGTATTTGTCTTTTATCATATAACATATTTCAACTACAACTAATTTCCTCTTGCATTATAATGATTTGCAACCTTTGCCCATCCTGAATATATAACTAATTAATACAGAATTATCTCATTCACGTTTTCCAGTTTTCCAGTTTGCATCGAATCAAGTTCGTAGCTAGCCAACAGTCTCGGAGTAAATTTGATAAACTAACATTTCAGATAGAATAACGCTTAAAGTAGGGACTTTTAATAATCTCGGAAACAATGTTTTCTTACTGATTTTATCATCAGCATACTAGATGTTCCTTTAGTTTTTGCGAGAAGCTTCTCATAGTTTAATTTCCACGTCCAAAGTAACTAGCTTTCATAAATTCATTTTCTGAAATGATTTTTGTAATTTGCGTTTTTTCTTTATATTCTTCAGGTGATTAATCGTTGAATAAGAAAGGGTTCTTCATCAATTGTAAACGTGTTTTCAGTGGAATAATGCATGGGATTAAACACGAAATGAGTTCTCTCTACACCTTCAGGCTAAATTCTTAATCAGTCTGGACCTTCCTTCCTGTGATTTCTAGGCCTTATCACGTGTGGGCATCTTCATTCGTCCATATCCATTGCTTTTCCGACAGTGCTCTTCATAACTATTTCTCCCGTGTTCGAACCAAGTTTGATTTTTGAGGCATCGGTCCTTTTTTCATCCTGCTGGAAAGCAGCTTTTTTCCTTCTTCTTCATCATTTTGTGTTGTGATCTTGCTAGTTGTACTTTGGCCGAAATATCTTAAGCATTGTTGCAGCACCGCTGTTCAGAATCTCCACTTTCTTTTGTTGCTTTGTCCTCAGAGCCCATGTTTCTGTTGCAAAGATGGAGCGAAGGATTTTAGCATTGATCAGACATGTGATTTGTTTTTTTGTATACTAATGGGATAGTTTCATGTCAGCAGTAGTAGTCAGCAGTCTTCTTCTACTTCAGGCTCTTGTTAGACTTTTGCTACTTTCTTCATAATCCACTGTCTCCAAATTTGTAATATATGTTTTATCTCCTCCAAGACTTCCCCACCTACCACCACCACAACATGGTGCTTCACCTCCATCTCTTGCCCATTTGTTCTAATAATATATTTGGTGCGACCAAAATCTCTTAATCCATATATATTTTTCAATCCTGAGCACCTCTTGTGATAGCATCTGCTGTTATACAGACTACTGAATTCATCCCCCTGGAACATCTATATGAACACTTTCCAGACTGTACTTTTTCCATTGCCACCCCTCTATTCACCATCTGCAATTAACACTGGGTTACCTACATATGTCAGGTCCCAGGCCACCCCCCCCCCCCCCCCCCCCCTTTTTAATTGTATAAACAGCAAAAGTTTTAAGGTTGACCCCGATAGTCACCAACATTCTTGTCAAATTCTTGGGATACACGGTAACACCCTCCACTATCTTCACCCTTGTGTTGTGAGGTGGTAACATGATTAGCCCACAGACTTTTTGATACCCTCTGCTTTCTTGATGCACTTTTCAAAAGTGTTATGGCAGTCAATAACTTCTCAAGTCTAAAAGTATGTGGTATAATGTCTTCCTCTTTGTGTGGTGTTTTCCATGCAATAACTGTAGCGTAAAGACAGCCTCCTGTTCATACCTTTGGCAAGAAGTCAGACGGATAGTTATAGAACTCCACCATTTTCTCAGCCTTCCTCTACCACCTATATGTCCAAGCAAGTGTAGTAAGGTGTTGAAGGGTGAGAGAGAGATCTGGTTTGGTCCTCTGGACTCAAACCAGCTGGGAGCTTTCCTTTGCGTGTTTTTACAAAGATTGTCGTGATTTGTAGCCGTACTACAATAGGTAGTGTGATCAGCTTTAAAAGACATCTTTACAATACATATGGGTAGAGAAAAGACCAAACTACTTGGTTGAGTGAACAAAGATTAAACTAGTAAAATGGGATTCAGTTTTTATGGTAAAGGAATTGATAATAATTGTCACTGCATTTGAAGTTGGAAGGTGTTAAAGAGATACATGTGTAAGAATTCGAGTGCCTCAGTGGCGTGATCGGTATGGTCTTGACCTGCCACCTCTGTGGCCGCGAGTTCGATTCTCGGGCATTCCACTGAGGGGGGTGAGAGATGTGTAGTTCTGGTGATAGAAGTTCACTCGCGACGTGGTTCGGAAGTCATGTAAAGCCGTTGGTCCCGTTTCTGAATAACCATTGGTTCCATGCAACATAAAAACACCATACAAACGTGTAAGAATTATGGAAACGATAGTTACACGGTCATATTAGTGTTAGGGCCTCATTGGGACCCATGCTGCAAAACTGCTCATAATCGAAAGTATCAGTAACGTTGGAATAAGCTGAAGCGACAAAAGTCCCAACTTGTGTTGGTAAAGTGAAATGGAAAATGTCAGGTATAAAAGTGGAATCAGGAGACTTTTGCACTAATTTAACGTCATTATCAAAGGAGGAACCACAAAAAAAGAACTGATAAATGTTAAACTAGATAAAAGTACATATAAAGTTTTTCAAGATTTTTTCGGGTATAGCTGAATGTTAGTATATTTTGATACACTGAATAGTCTTAAGTTTCTAAACTGGAGGTACGACAGGTTATACTTACTTATTTCATCTGAGAAAAGTTTAAGATTTCTCTTTAAATAGAAAAATTATACATACATATCAGTATAAAGCAGGACGAGACGAATATACCTGTATAGTGCCGTAGTCCTTTGTTGGATTCATCTGATAGAGGACTAACATTCTGCCTTGTGAGAAATGGGATGGAAATGTAGTGTTGAGTCTAATAACAGAAGATTCGGTGTTGATAGAATTGGATAAGTAGAGGTGTATAGTTGTTGGCATAGCATTCAAGAAGCCCTGTTAAAAGGTACTATCGTGCACAAAAGTCCGTTCCCTTAGGCATCCAGAGAGTGAACACAAATGCGCTGACTACGAAACACCGAAGCAGTAGAACAAGTAACTAATAGAAAACCCAACAGAAGTCGCACTATAAAAGGCATATGGGAACGGGAAGGAGTGGAAGCAGGTGTTTTTCTTGAGCATAGAGTAATGTCTCCATATTCTAATATCGTTGAGAAGTAATTGTAACGTTTTTGTTGTAGACTGTGCTGGGTCTGTGTGTAAAATGAGAATAAAAGTGGTTTTACTATTCATAAATTAGTATTTCTTATAGATTATCGTATCTTGTCATAGAAATGACTGTCCACAAGATCGGTACAAAACATTTCATTTTCGCAACAGTGTTTAACAAGAAAGGGATCTACGTTATGTCCAACCTTCTTACAATAAGGAAAAAAGCTCTTTTAGCTGTTTAAGGCTCTAATTGTTTTAATATTCATATAGGATCATGTCAAGTTAAGGGAACCCGCTATTTTTCAGACTATATTATACTACTTGAATTTGTTTGTTTGAGAGAGAGAGAGAGAATAATAGTAAAGAACTCTGTAAACATGTCACAGTTCTCTCACTGATCCCACAGTGAGAAGAACTTCCCCTCCCTGAGACCTGCCTGCCGACTGTTGCTGGATAGCCTGCTGCTGCTGCTGCGCTGCCGTTTCCCGAGGGCCTGCCGACGACTGCCGCCGCCGCCGCTGCTTGCTTCCCAAGGGCCTGTCGACTGCTGTTCTTGCTGCTACCGCCGCCGCCGCCTGCCGCTGCTGGCTGCTGTCAGCTCTCCTGTAGGGGCCGCCCCTGCTGCCTCTCCCTGCAGAGTAGCTGCCGAGGGCGCCCCCAGCGTCGCCTGCTGCAAATTTGAAGGCTTTTGCCTAATAATTATTGCTGATATTCAGCCATTGTTATAAGGAAAATAACGGTTGACTATATAAGTCTCTACCTTCCAAATAACCTTCCATTACTACAGACTCTTCTGTGGAAAATCTGGTAGCCGTTGTGGTCTTAAAACTCCAGTTGAAGCAGGACCCAAGATCAAAATCTCCCACTCTCCCCGTCAGTGGCAAGTGGCACAGGACTGATAGGCTTGGCGCCTATAAGCCAAGAACCTAGGATAGGGAGATAGGTGTTTGAAAGGATTGGCACTATAAGCCAAGAGAAAGTTTGTGTGTGTGAGTGTGTAATTGAGATCAGTAAACAAGTTTTGTGTTTATTATTCTTCCCCATCTTAAGGACCTTCCTGACTGTAGGACTTGACTGCTGGGTCGTCTTAGTGCTCTGAGAGCAGTAAGAGGATTCCCCAGCTGCACTGCTGCAGTCAGTATACAGCTACTAATAGGCTAGATAGGGCCCCCCTCCTAAGCAGAAAAGAAAATAAAATAACAATATAATACAATAATATAATATACTTTAAATAATAATAAAACTGCAATAGATATAATAAAATAGTAATAACAAGTAAGTAAGTAAAGAAGAAAAATGATACTGTTAAGATACAATAAAGTTTGTTCATACTTACCTGGCAGATATATAAATAGCTGTATTCTCTGAAGTCCGAAAGAAATTTCTAAAACTTACGACACACGTAGTGGGAGTTGGGTGGTTAGTACCCATTCCCTGCCGCTGGGAGGCGGGTATCAGGAACCATTCCCATTTTCTATCAGATTTCTATCTCTACTGTCTCCTGAGGGGAGGTGGGTTGGGTACTAAAAATATATATATCTGCCAGGTAAGTATGAACAAACTTTATTGTATCTTAACAATCATTTTGTTCATGAAACTTACCTGTCAGATATATATATAGCTGAATCCCACCTTTGGCGGTGGGAGAGACAGAAAAAGGATTTTAGGAAACATATAAATGTAGAGATTGACATCTTGGTTCCTTACCTGTTAGCATAGCTGACTTCGTGATTACTGTCACCCAAGCCTGCTTCTGCTTCACTAGAGTTACCAACCTGTGTAGTTGGTGCGCTCTAGATGATCTGTCAACGGGGACGGACCACAATGTGACTAGACCATGACCATACTTCTGAGGGCACGAGGCAAAAACCACCACCTAAGTTAGCCTAACAAAAAACTCCCATATACCAAAGGCTAAAGGAAGGGACGACCGTATTCGGCGGCCGACCCTACAACCATAGACATTGCAAACATTAAAACTCACCCTACCCTTTTCTATGGGAAAGGATGAGTGCTACCTCCTGCCCCCAAAATAGTGTCTGCGGCGACGTATGGTCCAAGAGAGTAACAGTTTTCATATGTCGTTCTACCTCCGTAGGTAGTGCGAGGCGAACACTTGAGTTACTCCTCCAAAAAGAGCACTTAAAATGTCTTTAAGGGCCATGTTTTTCAGAAAGGCTATTGAGGTCGAAATAGCCCTCACTTCATGCGCATTACTTTTAACAGCTTAAAGTCACTGTCTTTGCAAGAAGAGTGCGCCTCCTTTATGGTGTTTCTTAAAAAGAAGGCCAGTGCATTCTTGGACATGGGCATATTTGGTCTCTTGACCGAACACCATAAGTTCTCCGCAAACCTCTACAAATCCTTCGTTCTACGAAGATACTCTCTAAGAGCCCTAACAGGACACAGGACTCTTTCTGGCTCTTGACCAATGATCTCTGCCATACCCTTGATCTCGAACGTTTTAGGCCAAGGATTGGAAGGGTTTTCGTTTTTTAGCCAGAAAAAGACATACCCAAAGAGCAGACCGCATTATGCCCTTTGAAGCCGACATGTTTACTAATAACCTGTATTTCGCTAACTCTCTTCGCCGTCGCCAGAGCAGTTAGGAATACAGTTTTCTTTCGTCAAATCTCGCAGAGATAGAGTAAAGAGGTTCAAAGCGATTTGACATTAAATATTTGAGGACCACATCCAGGTTCCACGAAGGTAACTTTGGTAGCGGCACCTTGGTAGTCTCGAAAGATCTCAATAGATCATGGAGATCCTTGTTATTAGCGAGGTCAAGACCTCTATGGCGAAAAACTACAGATAAGACGCTTCTGTAGCCTTTAATGGTTGACACTGCAAGCTTCAGATCTTGTTTAAGATAAAGCAAGAAGTCGGCGATCTGGCTCAGAGGTAGTGGTAGAGGAAACTCCTTTCCTCTTACACCAACTTCTAAAGGCTGCCACTTCGATGATATAAACCGCGATTGATGAAGGTCTCCTCGCGGTGGCGATAGCTTTAGCCACTGGTTTCGAAAAACTCTCGCTCTGGCCAACTTCTGGATAGTCTGAACGCAGTCAGACTCAGAGCGGAGAGGTTTTTGTGGTACTCTCGAAGTGGGGCTGTTTGAGTAGATCTCTCCTTAATGGAAGTGATCTCAGGAAAATCCACCAGGTAGAACATCACCTCTGTGAACCAGATCGCTGCGGGCCAAAACAAGGGGCGATTAACGTCAAACCTCGTCCCCTCCGATGCTGCGAACTTTCTCATCACTTCCCCCAGGATCTTGAAGGGGGGAAATGCGTAGAGATCTAGGCCCGTCCAATCCCATAAAAGGGCGTCTACTGCTACTGCCCCCGGATCGAGAACCGGGGAGCAATAAAGGGGGAGTCTCGCCGTCCTTGATGTTGCAAAAATGTCCACTAAGGGACATCCCCAAAGACCCCACAGCTCCTGGCATACGTCCTGATTGAGGGTCCACTCTGTCGGCAATAACTGTCCTTGCCGACTGAGGAGATCTGCCCGGCCGTTCTCGAGCTCCGGCAATGAACCTTGTCAATATCGTGACTTCTCTCTCCTTTGCCCAAAGTAGAATCTCTCTCGCTAGAGCGAACAGGGAGCGAGAGTGTGTTCCTCCTTGTTTCTTCAAGTATGCCAGGGCTGTGGTGTTGTCCGAGTTGACTTGAACTACACGACGGGAGACTTTGTTCTGAAAGAACTGGAGCGCTAATTGAACCGCTGCCAGCTCTTTGAAGTTGATATGCCAGGCTACCTGTTCCCCTCTCCAGGTACCTGACACTTCCTCCCCCCCTAGAGGTTGCTCCCCCACCCCGTGGATGACGCGTCGGAGAACACACTAGGTCGGGGTTCTGAAGCTTGAGGGATATGCCCTCTGACAGCTTCCACGGATCGAGCCACCATCTTAGATGGTTCTTCACTTCTTCCGAGATGCTTAACTTCATGTCGAAGTTGTCCTTGTCTGTCCAGTTGTCGACAGAAGAACTGAAGAGGTCGGAGGTGTAGCCTCCCCAGGGAAACAAACTTCTCCAGCGAGGAAATGGTCCCCAGCAGGACTCATCCATTCCCTCACCGAGCATGAATACTTTCCCTAGAAAGGCTGACACTTTTTCTATGCCTTGTTGCTGACGTTTCCTGGGACGGAAAAGCCCGAAAAGCCACTGAATCCATCTGAATCCCCAGAATACACGATGGACTGTGTTGGGTCAGATGTGACTTTTCGAAGTTCACCAGAAGTCCCAGGGACGCAGCTAAAGACAGAGTCGTTTGCATGTCCTTCAGGCACCGGGTCTGCGAGGAGGCTCGTATGAGCCAGTCGTCCAGATAGAGCGAGATTCTGATGTTGGAAAGATGGAGCCACCTCGCCACGTTCTTCATTAAGATGGTGAAGATAAATGGGGCCGTACTCAGTCCGAAACAAAGAGCCCTGAATTGAAAGACCTTCCCTTTCAGGACGAACCGAAGGTACTTCATCGAGGGGATGATATCAGGACGTGAAAGTAGGTGTCCTGCAGGTCGAGTGATACCATCCAATCTCCAGGTCTTAAGGCCCCCAGAACTGACTGAGGAGTCTCCATCTTGAACCTCTGCTTTTCTATAAAGAGGTTTAGACGACTTACGTCCAAGACCCGGCCGCCACCCTCCCGATTGTTTCGGTACAAGAAACAATCTGTTGTAAAATCCTGGCATTGCCAGGTCTAAAACCTGTTCCACTGCTCGTTTCTCGAGCATCTGCTCGAGCAGGTCGAAAAGTATCCTCCGTTTTCTTTGAGAATACGACGGGGACAAGTCCCTGGAGTGGAAGTCAGCGGGGGAGGCTTTATGAAAGGGATCTTGTAACCCTTCTCTATGATGCCGAGAGACCAGGTGTCCGCCTCTCTTTCTCTCCAAGCCTCTGCAAACAACTGCAGCCTGGCTCCTACCGGTTGCTGAAGGAACGATCTCTCACTTCTTCCACCCCTAGACTTAGACGGGGCTCTACCTCTAGGAAGGCTTCTTCCTCGGGGTGACGATCTAGCGAAGTCCCTTCACGAAAGGGCTTCTGCTTTCTAAACGGTTGGGCTCCTGAAGACGTTGAAGGGCCAGCCGGACGTCTCGACGACTGAGCCAACAGGTCCTTGAGTGGCTTTGCTTGAAGACTAACTGCCAGGTCCTTCACCATAGAGCCTGGGGAAGAGATGACTCGAAAAGGGCGCATAACAAAAGTTCTGTCCTCTGTTGAGGGAGAGACAGACTTAGCCGCAAAGTTGCAATAGAGCGACCTTTTCTTCAACACGCCTGCTGAAAAATGAGAGGCTAACTCCTCTGAGCCATCCCTGACGGCCTTGTCCATGCATGACAATACACTGGACAGCTCCCCCAAGCTGATCGAGTCTGGCTTACGAGACTGGTTGTCTAAAGCTCCGAGACACCAGTCTAAGAAGTTAAAGACTTCCAAGGACCTAAACAGTCCCCTTCAAAAGATGGTCCAGTTCGGAAGTCGTCCATGACACTTTAGCTGAGGCTAAAAGGGACCTCCTTGAGGCATCAACCACGCTGGCAAAATCTCCTTGAGCAGACGTAGGAACCTTCAATCCTAAATCTTCGCCTGTTTCATACCACATCCCTGCCTTACCGCTAAGTCTAGACGGAGGCAGGGCGAAAGTAGTCCTTCCCTTTGCTTTTCTAGACTCCATCCAGGCGTTAACCTTCCGGAAAGCTCTCTTAGTAGACAAAGACTTCTTCATTTTCACGAAACCTGGAGTCTTGCTTGCTTTCGACGACGAAAACTGTGAAGGAGGAGAAGGAGGGGCAGAAGGCTGGAAAGTATCACCAAACGAATCACGAAGTAGCCGTGCCAATACTTGGTAATCTGACGAAGCCGACGTCGAAGGTTGTTCTTCGTCAACATCCTCGGAAGAACCGCTCAGTTCTTCTTCTTCCTTACCCGAGTGAAAATCCGACGGAAGAGGCAAAAGTCCTTTCGCTCCAAGTCTCATGTCCGAACGATGACGAGAAGAAGAGGGTAACGGATCCTTAACAGTCACAGGATCAGGAATCACCCTTTGAGGAGAACGTGAAGAAGTAGGCAGACGTGAAGCGTCAGCCAAAGCCTCGGGAACATCATCCGAGTGATAGCGACCTTCCACATTCGCGTCCACAGAGCTCTTACGACAACGTCTACTAGCGTCCATCTGAGCGTCCAACCTAGCATCCTTCCGAGCGTCCAAATCAGCGTCCGACCGAGCGTCCAGCAAGTGTCAAAAGAAGCATCCAACGTAGCGACTCTTCTAACGTCCAGCGAAGCGTCCTTACGAACGTCCCGCAAAGAAACCTGGTCTGCTACCCGACGAGCGTCCCGTTGAGCGTCGACACGCACATGTCGAAGAGGGGCAGAACGCATTGAAGTCCGTCCGACAGCAACAAACTCGTCGCCAGCAGAAACGTCGAAGTCGGAATGCCGAGCGTCTTCTCGACGAGAAGAGAGAGGAGCATGATGGGATCTCTCTCTAACCTGACGTCTACCGTCACCTCTAGACGAACCCTGGGGAGCAGAACGAAGCCTAGAGGGCGAAATATCAGGAGACGGGGACGAAAGAGGCGCAGGTGGAGGAGACTGTCTTGTTCTCTTGATCGGAAGTCTATCGTCCTTCTTGCGACGAGGAACCGTCTCCTTCTGCTTAAGTAAAGCGTCCAGTTGCCGTTGCATAGCAATGATGATCTCCGTCTGAGAATCTCCTTACGCAGAGACGAGCTGCGCTTGTGAGAAGGTGAGGGCAAGGGACGCCTTCTTCCTTCTCCCACAGAACAGCCTTGGCTCTAGAGCGACTGGGGCGCTCGAGGACATGATCATCCGATGACGTCCAAGACTTCTTCTGGGCGGAAATGCTACGCTTTCCGGAGAAAGAATGCCACTCAGACACAGCATGACGTGAAGCGTTCTAGATCATGAAGATCCTCTTCAAAGGTTGCGAATCCGGACGAGATTCCCACCCTTGCGCGGGGAGGACGCGTCGGAAGACGAGAAACAATCTCTCAGGATACGTGCTCGAGCACGCTCCTTAGCAGCCTGGGAAGCGTCCACATGAACTGCTGAAGGGACGTCAGATCGGTGGTGATCCCCGTAACCCTCCTTCGTCCTTCGACATGCCCCTCTCCCGGAGTCCTGGGAGTCCGCAGAGGTCCCAGCCTAGAGGCGCTATAGGGCCGATCTGACGCCCCCTCCACTTCACTAGGGCACTATCACTGCATTTAGTTTGCCTGTTTTCAAGGGCAAGCACTTTAGATTCAAGCGTCTTCAATGAATCCAGAATAAGCGAAAGGGCATTACCCTCCGCAGACACCACTTGAGGGCCCGAAGGCAACACTATGGGTTTAGGAGAGACAAAATCTAAAGGAGGGTTAGAAGGGGATACATTAAGACCCTGTCTGCTACCCGACTTACTCCTGGAGGAAGACCTCCTGATCCTATCACGCTCTAATTTATTTACGTAGATTCATACGTCTTCCATTGTAAATCATCCAATACTTTCACACTTATTACAGTGCAAATCATACTTACACTCTTGCCCCCTACACCCTTTACACAATGTGTGAGGATCAACCAAGGTTTTCTTTTTGGTAGCCTAACCTTGCATTCCACTTTCAAACACACCCTGGCGCTAGCCGAACTAGATCCAGACATATTTAAGGAAAAAAACCAAGACAAATTCAAAACAGTCCAAAGTCACGTATTGCCAAGCTATCGATCCAAAACCAAAAAACCAAAAAGTCAAGAGGATACTCAAGCCAATGAAAAGTTTTCCAAAATCCTGAGGCGGAGGTGTGTAAACAGTTGTTTATGACACCGGCGACAGAAGAAATCTGATAGAAAATGGGAATGGTTCCTGATACCCGCCTCCCAGCGGCGGGAATGGGTACTAACCACCCAACTCCCACTACGTGTGTCGTAAGTTTTAGAAATTCTGTCGGACTTCAGAGAATACAGCTATATATATATCTGACAGGTAAGTTTCATGTAACAAAGTACAAAGTAATAATTATAATATATTATATAATATAATTATACTATATAGGATATATATCTATATATGTATCTATTATGAAATATATATATATAATATATATTGATATATTAGATATATATATTGTTATTTAATAATAATAATAATAACAATAATAATCGATTACAGTTTCAGTTTCAGGTTCTATAATTTCATTTTTTCCACTCCAACATTCACTTTGTCTGGTACCCTGACTATCCTTACACACTCGTTTGACTTGGAAGCAAACACCCCTAAGGATGACAGACATGGAACCCGCAACACTAAAACAGGAACGAGAAGAGACCACCAAGATGGAAGCTACTGAGACCTGGGAAGGAAAAAAAGGACGAAGGAGGATGATGATGACCAAGGAATGGACCACCGTTACCTCAAAAAGGACAAGGAAGCTGGAAAAAAGAACCAGCTTCAAGGAAAATGCACCAGAGAACAACGGCAATGGAAACCAAGTCAAGGAAAAAATCACCCACTTCAGGGTCATGGCAAACAACTCAACCGAAGGATTCAGAGCCATAGCAGCCTTCCAGACCAGGTTCAAAAGCCTGCAATTCCAGGCTAAGCCCAACAAGCAGGGTCAGTGGACCATCTCATCCAGAGATGCAAAAACAATAAGTACCCTGAGGACCACGACAGCAATCGCCATCAAAGAACTAAAAGAAGAAGAGAGGATCAAGAAAGCAGTAGTGGTTGGCTACCCGCTTGAAATGCCTGAAAGCCACCTAACCAAGAGAGTTGACCTGGAGTATTCGGGAGATATGGGGTGGAACATACTACCCGGAACCCCTAAGGTGTTTCAAATGTCAGAAATTGGGCATCATAGAGCCAATGTCAGGCAAAGCAAGAGACCTGTGCAATATGCAGCAGAAAACATCCTACTGAAGAGTGCATAGCCAAACGGAAAGCAGGGGAGACCACAACACCAAAGTGCCCCAACTGTAGCAAGGCACACATTGCCATGGCCTGGGATGCCCTGAGAGATTGGCATGAGTAAAGGCCGCTTTGCCCAAAGAGACAAGAAGAGAGATGAGCATATCAAGAGGAAGGGCAGCCCCAAAACCTCAGCCAAGAAGAAGGTTTTACACCAAAGAAGAGCTGGAGGAATCCAGGAGGGAAGCAGGACCCAGCAGAAAAAGAAACAGCTCCAGGTCTGCATCAAGAAGACCCACCCCCCAGCAAACAAATCCTCAGGCACCTAAACCATTGCCAAGGACCATTTTCATCAAAACAATCGATCTCAGGGACAGATTGACAGACTTCTCCAACCGAATCATAAAGGGAGACATCAACGCGGAAACTGTCCAAGAGTGCACAGAAAATGTGGACATCATTCTACTTCAAGAAACCATGCTAACAACTGGGACAAAATTCAGAATAACTGGATATAAGTCTACACAACCCCATGCGTAGGCACGACAGAGGATTGGCAATTCTCGTCAAGAATACAATCCCAACAGCGAGAACACAACCCAATCCCCAATCCCCTGGCAACAATGTGGAAACCCATAGCATGAGATCACACTGCTAACCAGAGGATAGATATATACAACATATATAGAAAAATACATAGAGCTAACTAGCGCACACAGCTCTTCGCACATGCAGCAGATTCACCAACAATTATATGTGGGGACGTCAACGCACATCACCCTCTGCTATCATCCCCATCGACCACAAACCAACCTGGAGAGCACATAGCTTTCTCTCTAGATGAGTTTGAAGGAGTCTCACTACTCAACTCAGGGCAACCTACACACATAAAAGGAGGCAGTTTAGATTTGACATTTGCCACAACAACAATTAGACACCTAACAAGGTGGCAAGTACACACGACACTAGTGAGTGACCACTTTGCCACAGTAACAGAGCTGGAGATGCAGCAACTACTGCCAATACCGCCACCTCCTCCGACATGGAACCAAGACCTAGCAGACTGGGTTGTATTTCGTCTAGCCCTCGAAGAGTGGGTCAGCACAATACGCACCTCCAGAAGACATAGATCAGCTAGAAAAAGATCTAGTTGAGGCTATACACGGATGCTGCAAACAGGGCAATGCCCATGAGAGTAGGAGAAGAGAGCACACCTACAAAGACTCCTGGTACTACTGCCCAGAAGTAAGAAGACTGAAAACCTACTGAACAGGGTAACAAAAACTATAGGAAAGAAGGACAACAGAAAACAGGGAACTACTACAAGCAGTCAAAAATGATGTTCAACAGCAGCTGCAAGAGATAAGAATTGAAAGTGGATGGAAAGGTGTACAAAACTATCACAGTATACATCTCTCTCGAGCTATGGAAGTGGCTGAACAGAGTAGCCAGAAAGAAGAGAACACCCGTAGCAACTCATCACCCACTAGAAAAAGCGGAAAGACTGGCAACATCCTTCGCCAATAGGACTAGCTCAGGTAACCTCTCCCCTGAAACAAGAAGAATTCAGGATCAACTAGCACCGATTAGATGGGAGGAGATCGATGTGGCTTGCCACAGACCAGATGATAATGACACCCCTTACACAGTAGAGGAACTGAAAGCAGTTTTTAAGTTGGCAGAGACACAGCACCAGGAGCAGACAGGATAACATACACCATGATCAGCAAAATGGGTCTGCAGGAGAGAAAGCCTTTCTGAGAATCCTGAACAAAACACACATCGAACACACAAGACCACAAACCTGGCGGCAGCAAGACACGCAGCCAATCCCCAAACCTAAAGATCCGAGAACCCAAGACCATCGCATTGGTGTCATGCATTGAGAAAACTGGAGAAAAAATGGTACTAAATAGAATGAAGTACAAGATTGGTCCACTGCACAAGCAGCTATATGCAATATCAGGAAGGAGTCGGAACTACAGAGTGCATAACAGATTGTTCTCAACTACATAATCAGAAGAGGCCACAGTAGTCTTCATAGATTTTAAAAGAAAAGGCTTTTGAACTAGCCAGTCCAGCAGCAATACTTCAATCAGTAGTAAGTGAGGTCCAAGGACACTTACTAGCCTGGACCAAAAAACTACGTACTGGGAAGGCAGGCCAGAGTAAAATTCCAAGTAGTGATGTCTACATTCCACGACTTGGAAAATGGCACCCCTCAGGGAGGAATTCTGAGTCCATTTCTATTCAATATACTAATGGAGAATATAGCCTCACTGTAGCTTCCAGAAGGCGTAGAAATCTTCATCTATGCCGATGATGTGTGCATAGTAAGCAAGGGAGGACTGTTAGAGTACCCAGAATGCAAAGGGCAACTCAATGACCCATCAAACAATAAATCAAATGAGCTAGGCCTAAAAATAAACATAAATAAAACAAAGGCCATACAATAAAAGCCCACAGACCGCTGCAACCACTAACAATAGGAGCTGAGCCCATAGAATGGGTAGACAGCTACATGTACCTGGGAGTTGTCATAGATCAGCAGCTAACTTTCAAGGAAGAAATCAAGTACTTGAGAGAAAGAGCAAATGCAAGACTGGCCGCCATGAGATACATGTCATCCCTGAAGGAAGGAGCAAATGAACCCATACAAAGGAAACTACTACTACCTACCTGCATTAGAACCTTGGTGGACTATGCTGCCCCCACTCTGATGAGGCTGACAGAGGCTCGGAAAGAATCACTGGAGGTCATTCAAAACAATGCAATGAGACTCATGCTAGGAGCACCTACATGGACAAGGCTGTGCAACCTCAGGCTTGAAACTAACTTGCCAAAACTAGAGGATAGGATTGCACAGCGAAATGCAAGCACAATGGCCAAGATGTTCCTCTCAGAAAGAGACTCCATCTCTAAGAAAAGAGCAAGAGAGGAACTTGCTAAACACCCAGAGATTCAAACTTCGAATTCCTATGGTAAGGACCAAAGTGACAACATCAAGAGTCTAGGCATGGCAGAAACACTGCTGCAGCTAGGTCCAGACACAACACAGGGCACACAACTACCACTGGAAGAAGGACACTGCAATATACAAATACACAAGCTTGCCAAGACCAAAAGAGGACTGCACAAGAGAAGAGCTAAGAGCGGCGGCCTATGAGTAATCAGAAACACTGAGACCATAGGGGCACAAACATACTACACTGATGGCACTGTAGATCCTGAGAATCAAACTACGGGACTGCAGTATATTCAAGAAACTTCACAGCCTGCTGGAGGACCTCCAACCACGCCTCCACTATGCAGACAGAGTTAACAGCAATAAGACAGGCACTGCTGTACTCACTGGAGAATGAAGAAGGGCCTGTAATCATCCACAGAGCTCAAAGTCCTCAATGCAAGCCCTGCAACAACAGAAAAATAAAGAAAATAAGGCACTGCTGGCTGGAATTAAAACACTGTTACACCAGCACAGCGAAAGAGGAAGACCTGTCACCTTAAACTGGATACCCAGTCACATAGGAATTCCAGGCAACGAGAGGGCTGATGAGCTAGCCAAAAGTACAAAACACATTGACAGAGTGCAAATACATATTACAACCTGCACTGCAACAAGTCAAGAATGCGATGAAACCACTCTGCAAAGAAAAATTGCTAAAAGACCATCGTGAGTGGGTAAAGAAAAGAACTCACCGTCTGCCAGATGGTATAAGACATCGACTGGTCTAGTGCCTCCTCCCATAGACAGGCACACACCAAGAAAACTTGCTGTGATCATCCACAGACTCAGGCTAGGATATAAAGCCTGCTGGGAAATTGTGGAAAACAGTCAGACCATGTGAACACGGTCAAGAAAAACACAGCAACCACTCCTTCACTACCTGCTGGAATGCAGAGAAACAGCACAGCTAAGAGGTGCAGCACAAAAATGAAGTACCTGCATGTTACGGACTCCGAGATCTCAGAGACAATGTTACGGCCTCTGAGGGAGGTCCGCTTCAGGTTCGATATGAATAAAAAAAAAAAAAACTTATCAACACAAACAGTTGAAACTGGGGATATGAATATAGAAAGAAACACTAACACAACAAAGGTTTATTTACAAGCTTACTAACAAAGGTAAATGCAGAATGGTATCTCCTATTTACATAAACAGATAGAATCTTACACTGCATGAACTGGGGGAACAGTGCGGCAATTCAAATACTTGCTACTCGATTTGGCGGTTCGATGCGCTGGCTTCATAAATGTGAATCGGCGATTGCGGACGTCCACTTGACTCCGTATTGCAGAAGCTAATCTTCTTGTAAGGCAGGAATTCCCCAACACCTGTAACTGGACCTTTTCTTCTCTGAAGTCTGCTCGACGTCGAGATAACACGGTAGACCACACCTGAAGACGACTAGACCAATGTCCAACCAACTCTCGAACAACTCTTCTTTTGATTGATACTTCGTCGGATCCTTTTTTCTCGTATCTCACGGAGATCTCTGCTGCTGCTGATCTCTCACTGATAATCTGATCTGTGGCTCTCTGTGACTAACTGGTGATCTCTTTTACGATCTCTCTCTCTTCTACGATCACTGCTCTCCAAAGTTCGTTCGTCGTATTTATACGGCACTCTGGGGGCGGAGCCTACGGCGAACGTCACCGACTCCAGGGATTTCTAGAACTTCTTAGATGAATCTAGACGAGGTATTGCACCAGAAATCGCGGCGTTTCTCACGTCCCGACGAGATCCACAACACTCCTGCCGATTCTAGAACCATCATGATGACAGGTACTTCCAACACACTGCGCTAACGCCTCCTTGCTGCCGAACTTCTCGAAAATGCATTCTCCTTTCCTTTAACTTTCTTTGCTATGAAGCAATTACCATTACACGCCCCCAAATGATAAAAAAATGAAATCAACTGATTTTTTTTTTTTCTAAAGAGAAGCAAGAATTAAACAGCGGGGAAACAATTCTGCATAAAGCTTTAACACAGTCAAACACGCACGCTTCTCCACACACACTCACTCGTGCGATAACAGAAAACGGTTATTAGGCTACTCATTCCGAGAAATCTCTAGAGAGGCTACTAACTATAACATTATCCCTCTCTCTTACTTTTTCCGTTTTCTGAACTCTGATTAAAACTTATAAATACTAAAACACCTCTTGTGTTTTCCTCAAAACTAATCTCACTCAGTAACACTGTTACACGGGCGGAGGCCATGGCACGGGGCGTTGTTTATAATTCTGAAGCAAATCTACATTTACTGACTTTGCTCTACTCTTACCCACATTAAATCCATAATGTATATTTCCCCTCTTCTCTAAAACTGAAAAAGAAAATTCAATCTTATAAGGTAAAATGAATGTACTAAAACTTTATCTCTCACACACAAACTTCTCTCTTTTGCTCGAAGATGAGGGTTTCCTTCGGTTTCCCTTTACTTCCGTTCGGGTTTTCTTTCGCTAATTGCCAAGTGCTTCCGTTCTCCTCTGCAAGCTGCCAAACATCTCTTAGATTGTTTTTTTTTTTTTTTTTTATAATAATCAAGATTAGTTATGCAATCATCTCTACCCTTACTTTCTAGACAAGTTCCGAACATATTTAGAAATACATTCTCAAAAGATAAGCCTACTGAAGGTAAATTACACAACTGAACTCTGGGAATTACATGAATCTGTTTCCCGGCAATTTGATATTCAGGACAGCTTAAAACATACCTCTTAAAACATACCTCATTTTTCATCTTAGGCCAAAAGTATGCCCTACTAATACACTTGAAAGTTTTATTTCCTCCCAAATGTCCTTGCTGATCATGTGCAAATTTTAAAACTAGTTCACGAAGCTTCCTAGGAACCACTAATTGTTCTGTGGCTTCCTCTTTACTACCTGACTCAGGACGAACATAACGACACAAACTTCGTCCTGTAAACAAAAAGTTTCCTTACACACATCATCGAGATCACCATCCGCTCATATTCAAAAATTCGGGTTAGTGTCTCATCCTCTTTCTGCAACTGACTAGTTCATCATTATCCAAAACGTTAGAACCTAATTCATCACCGTAACTAGTACTAGTACTGGCACATTTACTACGTTACTCTCGACAGCTACGCCTTCCCCTTGGATATCAACTGTCAACCTGATAGAGTCCGGTCTCTCAGCCACGCTCATGCTAAGATCAACCTCGCATCTCTATCACACTCGTTTCGAATCCACGAACTCACTCACGTTCGAATCCACGAACTCACACTCGTTCGAATCCACGAACAAATTATGATCGTAGTCTATGTCTGTATCTAAACCCGACCTAGTTACTACCATTTCAGGCACTGGAATATTCCTCACAACAGGATTCACATTCTTGGATAAGGCTAAGTCATTACCGACAATAATGTCAACGCCTCGGCGGGCAAACTGTCCACAACTGCAAGTTTTACTTCTCCTGACACTACCTGACTTTCTAAGTTCAACTTCAACAAAGGACAAAGAACACAAGTGTTAGGAAATCCACCTAACATAACTTTCTCTTCCATATTGATTTCTGCCCTGTTCGGCACACACTCTTCTCTAATCAGTGAGATGCAGCCCCTGTGTCTCGAAGTAAGACCGCTTCTCTCGAATCTACTCCTCCAAAAGAGAAAACTACGCCTCCCAGACAGAAATTCACCTAAAACTTTCCTAGTTTCTCTCATCCCATCATCCCTACTTGACGAAAGGTTAACTAGTGATACTGGTTTCTTACCGTCCTTCCTTTCTGCTGCACAATTTCTCGCTAAATGCCCTTTCCCATTACATCGGAAACAAGTCAATTCTGAGCCACCAGATGCCATTCTACTCTTACAAACCCTAGACGTATGACCACGGTTTTCCACATGTATAACAGGAATAATCACTTTTACTCGCATTGCTATTACTAGGACTGAACCTTTACTGCTTTGTACTCTACCAGACGAAGGATCGTTTTCGTTTCTTACTAACACTCAATTATGAGTTAGACTATATTCGTCAGCTAGCCTAGTTGCTCCTGCAAAAGATACTTCTCGCCTATCCTCTATATAAGTTTAATCTCAGGGGATACGTTATCTTTGAAGTTTTCTAACAACACTAAGTTCTTCAAACTATCAAAATCATCAACTTTAGCAGAAGTTAACCAATCAAAAAACAGCCTTTCTAACTTCTTACCATATTCTACATAAGTGATATTTTCATCCTTTCTCAAATTTCTAAATTTCTTACGGTACGCCTCCGGTACTAACCCTATATGCGCTAAGAACATTTCTTTCACGATATCGTAATTATCACATTCCTCCTTAGACATGCAACTATACACAGTAAGTGCCCTACCACTCAAAACTGACTGCAAATATAAAGTCCACGTTTCTTTAGGAGAACCTACTCGTTCCATTAACTTCTCAAAACACATGAAATATGTCGTAACATCTTCCTCATCAAACTTTGGTACTAATTTCAGCACTGCATTCATACCCAACGTATCAGCCTTCGTTTTCGTTCTCGCCTGACCGAACTGTTACGAGTACTTTCCCTTAACCGAGCATTTCCAAATCATGCATACGCTCTCTCTCTCTCTTCCTGCTGCATTACCAACATCTCTCTCTCTCTTGCTGCATTCTCAATACTTCTCTCTCTTGCTGCAATTCTCAATACTTCTCTCTCTTGCTGCATTCTCAATACTTCTCTCTCTTGCTGCATTCTCAATACTTTTCTCTCTGCTGCATTCTCAATACTTCTCTCTCTTGCTGCATTACTCAATACTTCTCTCTCTTGCTGCATCTTCATTGCTTCTCTCTCTTGCTGCATTTTCATTACTTCTCTCTCTCTCTCATACTTTTCTCTTTCTTTCTTTTCAACATACTCACGGAGATCATTCCCCTCTAGATCTAGTAGCTTGCCTAACTCAATAAACTCTTTCACCATCTCACTCATTCTGATTCTTTCTATATCCTCCCTGTTTCAAACTGTTAAAAGTGTTGATAGCCTAGGCAAGGTCGCCACAAATGTTACGGACTCCGAGATCTCAGAGACAATGTTACGGCCTCTGAGGGAGGTCTGCTTCAGGTTTCGATATGAAATAATAAAAAAAAAACTTATCAACACAACAGTTGAAACTGGGGATATGAATATAGAAAGAAACACTAACAACAAAGGTTTATTTACAAGCTTACTAACAAAGGTAAATGTAGAATGGTATCTCCTATTTACATAAACAGATAGAATCTTACACTGCATGAACTGGGGGAACAGTGCGGCAATTCAAATACTTGCTACTCGATTTGGCGGTTCGACGCGCTGGCTTCATAAATGTAGATCGGCGATTGCGGACGTCCTCTTGACTCCGTATTGCAGAAACTAATCTTCTTGTAAGGCAGGAATTCCACAACACCTGTAACGGGACCTTTTCTTCTCTGAAGTCTGCTCGACGTCGAGATAACACAGTAAACCACACCTGAAGACGACTAGACCAATTTCCAACCAACTCTCGAACAACTCTTCTTTTGATTGATACTTCGTCGGATCCTTTTTTCTCGTATCTCACGGAAGATCTCTGCTGCTGCTGATCTCTCACTGATAATCTGATCTGTAGCTCTCTGTGACTAACTGGTGATCTCTCTTTTACGATCTCTCTCTCTTCTACGATCACTGCTCTCCAAAGTTCGTTCGTCGTATTTATACGGCACTCTGGGGGCGGAGCCTACGGCGAACGTCACCGACTCCAGGGATTTCTAGAACTTCTTAGATGAATCTAGACGAGGTATTGCATCAGAAATCGCGGCGTTTCTCACGTCCCGACGAGATCCACAACACTCCTGCCGATTCTAGAACCATCATGATGACAGGTACTTCCAACACACTGCGCTAACGCCTCCTTGCTGCCGAACTTCTCGAAAATGCGTTCTCCTTTCCTTTAACTTTCTTTGCTATGAAGCAATTACCATCACACTGCACAAGATGCTGAGCATGCAGCTGCCACAGTCACAAAGACAATCATTGAAAACTTAGAAGAGCATGCCCAGTGCTCTACAACCTACCTCCACCAAGGTAATCAAACTAATAAGTGACATCACACCCCCCTCATCACATCCCCTCACTGTAAGGCTCTATCCACATCTCCACTATCATTCTTTTAAAACTTTACCTACAACTGAAATCCTCCCGCAGGGACCCAAGGGAGTAAAGGGTTGGACAACCCCACCTCCACCGCTTCACCGCTTCTCCGATATTCGAAAGCCTTACATTCCTTCAAACTTCTATAATATGACATGATGGCCCTCTCTTACTGACACCATCATCCTTCCCCTGTCCACTCCTATCTCTACAACTAAAGATATTTCCAATTTCAAAAAAAACTAACATTGTACCTAAAGAATCTTTTCAGATCACCTACGGGCCGAACAAAGGAAAGGCCCGTGCCAACAAGAAGTGTTGGCTTAATACAACAACAACAACATAAACATGTCACGTTTCTTGCTATCAATGACAGGACGCTGTTCTATTTGTTCTACAACTTTTTCGGGATATCAAGGAGCTTATATTTAATAAGTCAGTAGCAGTAGATGTTAAGGTGCAGAGTAAGTCACCTCCTACCAAAGGCAGACCTCTTAACCACAGGTATGGATAGCGTCATCTTTAAACCTCTGGTATAGACTTATGTTATTGAAAATACTTATGTTAATTGAAAAAGAGTCAACCCCATAATATTGTTTGTGGATTAATAGCTCTTGTGACCATGGCCTTTACATTAACAATAATCACAATTGTACGGGTAGGAGATTATTCAATTCACAGCGCATTTTCGTTGCTGTAGCCTCACACCTCCAAACAATACTTATTGAATAAATCGCTCGCTAGTTAACGTCTACTAGATTCCACATACCCAGATTTCTCTCTCTCTTCTCTCCTCTCTCTCTCTCTCTCTCTCTCGTCTCGTCTCTCATCTCTCTCTCTCTCTCTCTGCATTATTAATATTTTTTCAATGTTTCCTATCTTTACTGCATATAATTTTGTTACATTGGTGAAGTATCAGAATCTTTCATATTGTGTTAGTATTTTAAAGACATGAAATTTCAAGTGTGTAAAACTGGTATTCGGTTGTCATCACGCATATCGTCCACTTTCATTATGGATGTTGGCTCAATCACGCATAATAACTAAATATAACAGATCTACGATTGTTTACATATAGGGAACGCACCAGTAGTAGTTTGTGGTTGATATCTCCATAACGCAAGGGAACTCAAACTTTTGCTGATTTGCTGCCACTAATGTTGTTTTATATATATATATATATATATATATATATATATATATATATATATATATATGATATATATATATGAGGTGGCTTGCAGTTATAGAACACCACCCGTAAACACTTCTGCTCCGCAATATCTCGTATCGATCTTGTGGACCAGTCTCGTCTGTTGATAAGATACGATAATCTACGGGAAATGCTAATTCCTGAATACTGTATTCCTAAGCGCTTTTATTCTCATAGTTATTTCTCATCTTTTCTTATTCTGCACATTTTACACTCAGAACCCAGTATGGTCACAACAAACACTTCACAATCACTTTCTTAAACGATGTTTAGAATCTGTAGACTTACTCGATGCTCAAGAATAATACCTGCCCCCCCCCCCCCCCCCCCCCCCACCCCAGCATCCAATAATCTTCCTATATGCCCTTACGATGCGACATCTGTTAGGTCTTCCATTAATTGCTTGTTGAACTGCTCCGGTGATTCATTGTCATAGATTCATTCGTTCATTAGTTTGGTTTGATATGCAGACCCCCCCCTCAGGATGGTTCCCTCCCTTGAACGGTTTCTAAAGGTGGTACTTATATATTTTATAATTCTCTTGTAGTGTTTTCTCGTCAGCAAAACTGGCACAAAAATGTAGAATGACAGTGGAGTAGCAGTTAATTATCTGGTTTTCTGTTGTAGTTTCTATATTACATCAGTATTGTTGCGAGTTGACTACATTACATCATTTATTAATTGGAACACTTGCTTTGATCTACACGATTTAAATATTTGTTTTGACGTAAGTTGCTGTAAAGGACCAGAAACAAATATTTCAGACCCTATGTGAAAATGTAGCCAGGCAGACATCAAGTATTTAAATGCAATTGACTTTGATCGATGTAGCATTAATCCATTCTCGAATGTCATCAAGAAAGCTGAAGTTGTATTGTGGTAGTTTTAAGTTATTTACTGATGATTGTCAGTTTGGATTATCGAGTAGACGAATATCTGGAGAAATAACTTTTATTTGCCATAGAGAAAAAACAAATTTAAATATTGGAAATTCTGGTCTGGGTAAAATAATTTAATTTAACAGTTTCAAGTAGCATTATTTAATAAAGAATTGCCCATTTTTAGTGGGGCGTTCTATTATTTTTTTTAAATCCAATTTTAATTGTTAAAACGATAAATGTTAGTTATAGGGCCACTGGACAGTAGGGTTGTATTTTGTAATCTGGTAAATAAATCAACTTAATTTTTATTGTTTATGGTTAGGTAACTCACAAGTGGGTCTCGTAGATCATTTTACCTGTTATCTTGACCGCCACGTACGACGGAACACTTCAAACCTGCTTTGTTTCGTTGCAATTTACTTTTTAATTTGTCTCGACTAAATATAGTTATGCCCGTATGCCCATTTCTCAAATGGTAAATGTATAATGTGCTAAATCAGCAGGTGTTATTTCGTAGTATGTACTAGTGTGCATGAAAGTAAATACAGATAAACTTTTTTTTTTTTTTTTTTTTTTTTGTTTTTTTTTTTTTTTTTTTTTTTTTTTTTTTTTTTTTGCGGAACGTCAACACCAAATGCTTTGTTATGTACATTTACCCAATGATTCTCATACGTCACCCTAGCGCCTCATTTGCGTGATTGGTATGGTACTGGCCTGCCACCTCGGTGGCCGCGAGTTCGATTCTTGGCCATTCCACCGAGGGGGTTAGAGATGTGTGTTTCTGGTGATAGAAGTTCACTCACGACGTGGTTCGGAAGTCACGTCAAGCCGTTGGTCCCGTTGCTGAATAACCACTGGTTTCATTCAACGTAAAAACACCATATAAACAAACATACGTCTCCCTACGTCATACTATCAGTGTGAATGCATTGTTACAGTCAGTACCCATGATTCATAAGGATGTTCACTGTATTATTGCCATAATAGTGTGTTGTGATGCTATCGTTAAGTATTCGTCAAATAATAAAATTAGTGTTTTATATGAGTAGAGAGAGATTGAAACGGTCAGGAAATAATTACATAGTCAGGAACAGCCAAACAAACTCTATAGTGAATACTTTTATTATATAGGAACGTTTCGGCTTCAGCTCATTAAAGTCATTTTCAACCCAAATACAGACAGATACCAAAACACTAATAAAATAAGTGTTTAAAAGAAATTTTAAATACGTTGCCATCAGTATAGACATACTACTCAAAGGAGAAAAATAATTGATTAAACTAATGCAATTCCATGAACTGCACGATTAATTCACGATGATTTTTTTGCATAAAGCAAAAAAATCATAGAAGCAAACATAAGGCATAATCTGAGAAGGATATCTATAAAACCTAACAAAACAGGAAATTTGTGCTACAGACAGAATGACTTAACGACTGGAAAGCGAAAGCACCTGGAAAATCAGTAATCTATATGTATAAAATTGGATGGCAGTACGTATGTATGTTGTGTGTGATCCAGCATAACTTTGAAATGTATTGAGCATTTTGTTTTCACCAAACTTGGTATACATTATGACACTGTTTTGAAAAGAATACTGTGAAGGTAAGACATCACTGGCACGGTCACCTAAACGGGGTGGGATGGCTGTGGGAACGGCTTCCCTGAAACAGGGCTGGTTCTGCCCGTAGACATTGTTGCTAAATAAACTCGACATGTTTTATCATACCTCATTTCAGTATACATGTGACTTAATATCTGGAAAAGAATACTGTGGAGGTAAGACATTATTGGCACCAGAGGGGTTCGGGTGGGAAGGGAGTGACATAAAAATAAACCGAAAACGACAGATATTAGTCTTAATCCATAATTTTTGAGGTCGCTGAGATGAATATGTAGTGACACTCCTGATGCCCTTTAAAATATAAAAATGTCAAAAATGCAGGGTAATGTAGTTGAAGCAACTATCTTAACAGGACAAAGAGAGAGGAAAAGAGGGGATGTTAAGAAGAGTGAGGGAGACTTAGAGAGACAGAAGGGATGAGAAAGAGAGGGTAGAGGGGGTGTTAGGGAGGAAAAAGAGAGGAAGAGTGAGAAGTGAGAGAGAGAGAATTTATAGTTTGTTATTCAGTTTTCCTGGGCAGTGCAGGTTTGGTCAGCTAGTTATGGAATAGTCAAGATTAATCTTGGCCGAGTTGTTGCTTAAGTTTGTGAATATTTATAATTTCTAAAATCCCAAAGTTTTTATTGCAAATTGCCTTACATTGGTAAATCAATCTAACTTGATAGGAAATTAAAACTGTGCTTTATATTTTACCCACATGTTAAAGTCAAATTCATTTTCAATTATTTCAGAATAAAAGCCCTTCTACCTTTCAAAGACTCAAGTGATTCTTTTCTCTAGTAAATTGTTTGTTATAGTAATTGCCCCCGACTGCCGAGTTTCGGAATTGAATAGTTTCATAAAGGTATTCAAAATAAGTTAGGTAATACCTAACCTAAACTAACCAAAATAGGACAGGTACAGAGAGACTTCACAGTCCAACATATCTTCAGTTCATGAACACTGCAGTAGATGCGATCAGGCAAGACTTTTAATTGTATATAGGATTTTAAAAGTTTTGAGAATATTGTTCAAAATGGACAGTCTTCAATTTTGGAATCGATCTATATAGTATTCAAAACCTTAGCCTCAAGATCAGCCTTCCTTTCCGTTATCCATTACTGATTTTCCAGTTGCCTTCCAGTCTTCAGGCGATTTATTCTATTGTACAATTTGCCTTTTTTATTGGTTTGATTTTCTGGATATACATTTTTCATCTATTATTTGTGCTTGTGTGATATTTTAGTCTATCTGATTTTAGTTTTAATGACTACCGTAATGGACTGAATTGTAGTGTGGGCCTTTATATTTCTCTTCTATGAGGGCAACATAGGTTTAATAATGCTTTTTATTCTTGAGAGTGAACTTCTTTGAATTTGTTGCCTATGTTTTCATTAGTATTATGTAATCTTAAGTGTTTAAGAGTATTATGTAATCTTATCATAAAATTAATGTGGCTCTAGGTGTGATCGTGAATAGTAATGAAAAACTTTATTTCAGGGACCCTGTGGTGCTGTGAATGCGTTTAGTATTTCTTCAGGCGGCGATATCACAGCAGATGAGGTACCCTAAATTTCTCTCCACAGACTGATAGTAAACATGAAAAAGTCAGAAAAAAAGTGGGTGGCCAATTTCATACCCTGTCAGATCTCCTGTTTTAACTGTCAAAGTAGCTAATTGTAGCAAATAACTTGTGCCCTCTATCGTGCAGCAGGAAAATTTCACAAATTGAGAGCCAGCCACCAAATCTTCATTCAATCACTTTCAAACTATCACCAGACATAGCTAATATATGCAGAAGTACTATGATATAATTTATAGGCATACTGAAATTTTGCATCTAAAGTTAATGAATCATGAACATGAATAAGAAAAAAAACATGGAAAATGGAATTACAAATAATTAAGTTCTTAATAAAAAAAATATATGGATAGCGTAAAGAAATATCTAAATATAGTATATCAAATGATAGATAAAGCACTATTCATTATATATTTCGTTCATATCCATATATTGATTTTTCATGAGATTCAATCAAAATATAACACTACATGTAATTGCAGTTACGCGCCATTATGATTTTGATACTTGATACCAAATCTGATTTAGGATGTAAAAATACTCAGCTTTCTGGTGTAAATAAATATATTACTCTATTGCATATTAACAGAAACTGACGTTGAGAACATTGAAACCCAGGAAAAGAAAATTGTTGCATTTTTTCAAGTTTAAAATCAGTATCCTATAACGTATTGGCAAAAGAATTACATTACATCAAAGTCATTGATAATCTGTGAAACTGATCAATTCAACAAAGTTGTGCGATATTTTATTTCCTAGTATAAAATCACTTCCATTTATTCATTAAGAATATACCCGGTTTTCCGTCGTTTTCATTTTACAACTCATATTTGGTTGATGCAGAATATAGTTTTAGCCCAAAGCATTTCATTATAAAGACGCAAAATAGATTAAATTGTATAACACAATTTAAAGACACTTTTGACCTACCCGGTAGGAATACATTTCCACAATGAATGTTTCTTGTCAAGTATACAGTACAACCAAAATAAACTTGTAGTTTCCCTATCCTATAAGAACATCATCGGCCTATCCATAAAAAAAAAAAAAAAAAAAAAAAAAAAAAAAAAAAAAAAAACAAAAACGACAAAAAGCTGCTCATTTTCTTATTGATATACATACAGCATATTTCCTGCTGTGATGGAGGGCACACGTTATTTGCTACAGTTAACTACTTAGATCGATGTGTGGAGAGAATCTACGGAAAATCTTTTGCACACGAAAATCCCCTTCAGCTGCTGGACTAAGAGAGCAGAATGGAGAAACTTTTGGCCCGACAAGGATTGTAAAAGTTGTGCTGACCCGGTCGTGAGAGAATTCTGGGGAATTAAGAAAAATAGGGACTAAAGTCCCTTTGTATATGAAATTGCAATTAAGCTGTATCTCCATTGATACTGACAGAAAAATTGAGGCAAGTAAAGTTTATTTTTATAAAGTTGACGAAAGTTTTATTATAATTACAATATTTGTAGAAGAGTGCAATTGTGGCAAGGTAATTTTTATTTCATACATCATAACAAATCAAGCACCTAACACTATAATTAAGTGACAAGTAATGTAATTATTTAAATTCTGAACATAATATATTTGCATATTGGGAAAAATCTCATATGCTTTATAAATAAATAAAATTTAGGCCACATTCTCACAGGGTTAGTGCTAATGACAACTAGGTTCAATACTTTTTCCAACTATTAAATGTAAAGTTTACGCAAAGATTTCGGTACTATTGACAACCAAAAATTAAACTTCTGGACGCTTCACTTAGAAGATTTATTTAAGTACTTAAACAACTGTTAACCCTGGATTACAGGCTTGTAATGGTTACTTTTCCCATCCCCTCACCACTCCTTGTTGCTCCCACGTCGAAATTCCTCCACCACCCCATTCCTCCACCACCCCATAACACTTCGGCATCCTCGCGGAATTCCTGCAGCACTCTGTAACAAACAAACAAAATATGAAGGTTGATTGATTGATTGTAGGTTTTCTGGCGTCACAACTACTAAAAATATGAAGGTGATAAAGGCGCTCTTTATTTAAATATTGTTTAGTAATGAACTTGATGCTTTCCGAGGACTGCTGCTCCTCACCCGCAGAAGACAAACCCGGTTCCAAACTTCCAGGTCAGGCTCAATCCAACCCTGACACGGATCCGGTTTAGTTCTCCCCTGCAGAAGAGGGCAGTAGTGAACCTCGGGAAACATCTAATGCATTTTGAAACTAAAGCAAAGATTTTAATGCTACTTTTTAATCCATAAGTAGGAGCAATCTCCTTAAATCAATTTGAAATTATATATAAAAATGAAATGAATTTTCTGAGAGTGACCTTAAAAAAAAAATGCTGTTATAATTATGAAACCTAAATGACACTTTGAAAGTATTTGCAAGCTTTAAAAAAAGTAATAATTCCTTAATGCAAACGAACTGAAATGTCATAATTTGTCAGGAACTGTTCATTACACATCTAGACAAGTACTATTTTTTCATGCATAATAATGAAAAAAAATAAGACCTTATTGTTTAGAATCGTCATGGGAGAGAAGTTACAATTATAGAGGCTCTTTGGTGTAGCTGCAACCAGGGGCTGTTTGGTGTTGGACCATTCAGTGCCTATGACAACGCAGAGAGGAAGTTCTAGTGGTTAGAATCAATAAAAAGATAGAGAATGAACTGCGTACGTTCTCAAGGTGGAAGTGGGAGAAGACCCAACTCCTGACGAAGAGGTAATGTTTTTAAAGCTGAAAGGCCGACAGCGCCTGAACACTAGGCCTAAGTCTATAAATTTGATCAAATTTCAAGTGGAAAAATCAACACTTATAATATTTGGTCTAATTAGCTTTTCAGATGAAGATAAGACTGGCAATTGTATATAGTGTTAATAAAAAATACGAACCAAATAAGACTCTTTGAACCTAAATATTCTCCAATGTATAAACATCAGTGGCCATAGATTAACTGGAGTAAACGCAGGCTGTTTCTGTTCAAAAGAGGTTAGCTGTGATAAAGGGTAGATTCTGGCACTTGACGAAGACGACACTATCACGCGAGATACTTAACCTTAAAACGAACTCCCTTCAGTTTGTTTTTTTCTACGTATGACGCCTCCCCCACTCCTTTTTAACCAAAATGCCATTTGTATAACACCTAAATGATCTTCCTTGGTAAACAATCATTAACTGCCAAGGGTAGCACATAACTCACGATGGTCTCAATAATCCAACAAGTGTGGAGGATTAGGCGTAGACTAACGCCTCTGCTATACAAGAACACCAGGAAACTACTCAATTTTGTAACCATGGGTAAACCAGATTTGATCCTAAGAGCTTAAAATCAGAGAGAGAAACCCACGGTAAACTGTCAATTAATCACCTTGGCAATGGCCATTAAGCATGTGGTTGCCTCAAATAATCAAGAACTTTAATTGCTTCAAATTGAAAGGTAATACCAAGTATAGAACAACACCCTTGTTTTGAGAGAGTGGGGACTGAACTAGTGCCGTAGTTAATGCCCATATTACAAAAAGCTACTGACAAGTTTCGATGGCTTATTAAAAATTTGATTGATGGAAATAGGCCGAAAATGTTACAAAACGAATTGAAACTCCTTCCTATAGTACGATAATACTAAAATGTACTGGAAACCCATAAAGGAACATCAGCAGAGTATAAAAAAAAAATAAAAAGTTTCCCTAGCATGCAAAACTAGCATGTCGTGCGATAGTTCTAAGAATAAAGAAATAAAACTTTATAGACCTATGTAACCCATCAGTCCCCACCCAACACTAAGACCACCTGTATTAATGAAACTTGACAGATGGACAGGCGACCTATCTTTTCGTTTACAACTAATGACATTTTGGTACGCCGATACACCAAGCTTGGCTGAAATAACTTACACCCAGAGCCTGACAAAACTAATGATGGACAGGCATTGACACTGGCAAACTTAACCGGACTTCATCGGTAGAGGATTAATATGTTAAACTATTACTTAGCAATCAACGCTCTATTATCCATTAATCGTCACTAAGCAGAGAGCAATTTAGACTATAAGCAAATTATACATCAGACCCATCTAAGAACGACAAACGAGTACAGACGACTGAGGAACTTGGGAAGTCGTGGTGGGACTAAACGACAAGTCGTGGTGGGTCCTGGCGGGACTAAACGACTACAACAGAGTATGCACTAATTTCATACAAACCCCAACGGAGAAATACATGGTATCTGTACATTGCCCAGTCCCGAATAATAAAAATAAAAAGGTAGACCTCAACCCCGAAGGTAGCCTATTTAAAGGAAAGTATTAAGATTATTAGTCACCTTCTGATAAACTGTAGATACCCACTTTCTACTCAAAAAATATTACATAAAAAATCAAATACTTTAGTTGCGTGAAAATTTTATTGACAAATTTTAGTTTACAGGCTATTTTAATCCAGTTTGTTAGATTAAATATACTTTGAAACCCTCCCTTATATATTGGTGATACCTGATGCGCAGATCGAAGGGATTTGAATTACTGAAACACGAAATATACAGTGGCCATCAGACCTAGACTGGATCACCTTGATTCCTCGCTATTATCATTTCATTCGAATTATCTGCCCCTCACTTTAGCTTAATTTTTCTCGCACGTCCATGCAAAACCATAAAATCTATATGCAAACAATACTCGTCTACCACAACTGGCTTGTCTCGATTGCGTAAAATTATTAGTCCAAATGCGTAACAATTACTTCAGTTTGGGATCTAAAGGAATCATCGTTTTCTTTCGAGTCTGAAAGAACGGGAAAGAATAGTCATGGGTGACTGCGTCATTGATTCCCTTCTGCTACGGTTAATCGCATTTTACTACGCGTTCCCGTACTCCAATATATTTGATTTGCAATTGAAAGGTTCTTATTGTTCGATCATTTATCTTTCTAAGGAATTCTTTGTGGTATTAAAATTTAATTCTGTTGACAAATTTCTTATCATAAAAGGAAGTCGATGTCACAGATGATTTTGCAATTATGTACTACTGCCAGATTTACGTTTGTGGTCGTATGCTTTTCAAAACATATTAATTGTTTTGAGGGTGTATGTATAGCTGACAGTTTCGAATGCTGGTACCTTATTCGTCATTTCTAGGGGTCTGAGAACCGACAGAAGTTCCGTTTGTACTAGATAGGGTACTTACGTGGCTTAAAGATAGAAAAAGTATCTTAAGAGGCATCCTCTCTCATATACTACATTCAGTAGAATTACGGGTGGAAGCAAAACACCTGGATTTAACTACAAGCTTGAGCACCCTGCCGGCCCTATCTCGCAAAACCAGGAACCCACAATAACTTTTATTTTAAAGATATTTTTTTTATATTAAGGCATCGTTGTAAAGATAAAGTTCTCAGCTTTGATATATCATTTGTTGGTTTTTTAAAATGTAAATGGCGTTTAAAGCCGCAATTAATTCATTAAAATTGCGTAAATGTACATGAACCTACATGCAAATGTTTGTGTAATTTTTTTACCGGGTAAAGAATGAAGAAAATTTAAAAAAATATCACACAGTAACCTGCGGCGATCAATCAGTTTAATTTTTTTTTTTTTTTTTGCTAGGCGTTGCACTTATTTCGTCATTTACCCATAAGCAGCCATACTGTCATCTATATTCACTTTGTACTTGTGTGATTGATTTGCAAGCGTGCTCTGTTCGTCCACTTTCTAGTCGTCATTGCCTCTTACATAATTATACAGCAAAACCTCCCTTGAAAAAAAATTCGATAAAAATAACACTTCAGAATTAAGACCACGTTCAACAGACCCATTTAGACGGAGTAAATAATTTCTTGAGTTAACAGTGTTCTTCAAATAGCAGTTAACGCGCTTCTACACGAGTTAATCATTATTGGGGCTTCACTCTCATTTTACATATAAAAACCAACAAACTATACATCAAATTATAGCTGAAAACTTTGCCTTTGCAACGATCCCTTAATATCACAGATATCTTGACAAATAATAAAGTTATTGAGGGTTCCGTGAGATCAGAGTTTTCCGCGAAAGGGTTCCAGGGAATAAACATGGCCCACCTATACTATTCAGAACGTTGCCCCTGGAACCAAGGCAAAAATATGTAATGATAAAAAAGACAAAGCTTGTTCATTCGGCAAAGATTGAAAACAAGAAAGAAAATCATTCAAGAAAACGATTAGCATTAACCAACAATATTCGGGTGGCAGAGTGAAATAGGGACGATTGGAGAGAAACAAATTAAGTGTGAGAATCTTGGCAATTTTCTACCTGACGCCCCCCATAAGGGGAGAGGCGGAAGACGTCCTTTCTCTGTTAACCTAACTGCTTTTTGAACCTTTCTGCTTTTGAACCTTACTGCTTTTGAACCTTTCTGTTTTTCTTTTTTTTAAACCTTTGTTTTTTTTAACCTTACTGCTTTTGAACCTTACTGCTTTTGAACCTTTCTGCTTTTTGAACCTTTCTGCTTTTGAACCTTACTGCTTTTGAACCTTACTGCTTTTGAACCTTCCTGTGTATCTACGTAGCAACTTCTATGACATCGATATCTACGAAAGACGAGACACGACCGGTTTGACAGACGTATTGACAAATGCAAACGCCATACCATAACCAGAAATAAAATACTTCAGAAAAATAATAAAACTGGTAAAATACTTCAGAAAAATAATAAAACTGGGAGTGGAAAAGACCAGCTTATATGACATTGACAAATCATTCACACTGGATAAAACAAGTATACGTTGAATCATACCGGAAACGGCATATATTTTATAAAAATGATAAAATATGAATAAATGAGGCTTTACGCGTGAACATCACTGTCAATTATTCACTAGATTATAAAATATCAGGGGCACTAATCCCTTAACGGCCTATCAGTATCGGCTGCTTATACCCAACAGCGACTATAAGAGATCTTAGTTACCGTACATGCCCACTTAAGTGTATAGAAATGAAAAGTGACAATTCGGAACTCACGTCATTTCTCTCATCCATATGGCGAACAACTGCCAAATGGAAGACAAGAGCAGTAAGAAAAAATGAAAACACAATTTATATAAATCCAATTGATGCTGCCATGTTCTCTCGGCAAAAATCTAAATTCTTGTACCGCATAATATATCCAAGTCAATAACAACGTTAAAAATTCGCTGTCAAAACGTTATACCAATTTAAACAACAGGAAATGAATGAGAATGTTTGCATGAATGATGAACAAGTCTCAACATGAAGTTCTGCAATCGGAAATTAAAAGACTCAGTCAAGTTGAACACACTTCCAGTGCAACTGAGAGAGAGAGAGAGAGAGAGAGAGAGAGAGAGAGAGAGAGAGAATCAATCAGGATATTTTATACCAGACCACGACACCTCGTTGTCATATGTCCGTACTAGAGGTGTGTGGTGAGTGGGTGGGGGCCTTAAATGACATAAACGGCGATTTGAAGCTGAAACCTAAAAATTACGAAAATAACCCATTTATCCGGAAATGTCTGCTTCGATAATCATCTCTTTAAAGACAGAAAACATATCCAAGAGGCCTCCTCTGTCATATACCCCTCGCAGTAAAATTAAAAGTGGGAGCAGACTACAGAATAATAATAATATTAATCATATTACGACCACATAAAATCTAGACTATTGAGAATGCTGCCCCAGGAACTAAGGCAAAAATTCATAATGACAAAAATCAAACACGACTTGTTTATTCAGTAATGATTAGAAATAAAATAAAAAAAAATTCAACAAAATACGATTCGGCTAACGAAGAGAATGGGGGGAACAGATGATTGATGTATGAAAATAATCTTGCCAGTTTTTATGTTTTTTTTTTTCTTTTTTATCTGACACAGAGGTGTGCCTAACGAAATGAAAGGCAAAAGACCACACTGTTGCCCGCTACGCTAACTGCAAGCAGCAACAACATGCTTGGTTTAAGAGGTGCCCTGACAGATTAGAAAAGATTCGCAAGACGAAGGACGTCCCCGCCTCCACCTGCAAGACCTCGAGAGCGACAACCATCGCCGCCCAGGAGACCTCCAATCAAACCCAGAACGAATCTGCCTCCTGCGCCACAAACTCCTCAACCTTCCTTCTCCCAACCTCCTCAACCCTGCACCATATTCCCAGTCCCTTACCTCCCTACCACCACATTCCCGCTCTCCAACCTCCTCCAACCGCTGAAATTATTCCCCCAACCCTTACATCGACAGTGGTTCCTGTTTTGCCAACGCCATCTTGAATCAAGATGACGATGGTTTTGCGCGTCGAAGCAGGTACCCAGACAGAATCACTGCCAGCCCGTAAAGAAAACTCAGGATACGAAAACTGGCTGCGGTATTTCTGAATGGATCAACTCAGACCAAACTAGACGTCACTGATAAATCTCTCACAAAGGTCCTTCTCACCGTCGAGGATGAGCTTAAGTACTGCGTGAACATTGCAATTTCAGAAGCTAGAAAAAGCTTTTCAAAAACGCTGGTAGAACAACTCTTGAGTGACGTCATGAACTACGAGATTGACCTTCCAGACCACCTCATTGGAAGAGTATCGTTTGCCCCATACGAAGTGGTTGTTAACTAATTAGTTGGCTTATTAGTTGGCAATTATCTCCTTTCTCTACTTCTTCGCAACCTAACTTTCTCCTCCGTTCTTCGGCCGCCTCCCGTCTAACGACCGACATTTTTCAACTATCACTAACTACTGGCTTCCGCGTGAGGTGTTACTTAACCTCTGTTTGCTGTTTTGCTGTCTCTAAAACTTATATGTTTTCGTTTTTCTTTCATCGTTCTCTACCGCTAACGATCGATGCTTCCTGTTCTCTTCTCGAGTAATGAAATGTGGTATTTTAACTCTATAGATTTGTGTTTTATTGTTTCCGTTTTTCTCCGATAATAATTTTTCCTTACTGGCTATCTCTGACTCGCCAGTACTCGCTGCTATCGATCTGTTTCTCCTACAGATGGATGGGTGCCTTTGGGCTCTGAGGGGTTTGTAACCTCGCCCGTTTCATTTCACTTTTTCATGCACACCATTTCACTTTCACATCCATATGGTCGAAATAAAGAGCAATCCTCACATCCTAAAAATCTCACCATTCACCTGCAAATGATTCAAATTGACCTACAGGCTGCTCTATGAGCAAGGGCCCGTGCTTGGCATAAGGCCAGCTTAATGTAAAACAACAACAACATAGGAAATAGGTTTGGCAGCGATGGACGAAAATGATGCCATGTTTAAATGAACTAGCAAACATATATGTACATATACAGAAATTATGCAAGAAAAATCGTAACGTAACAAAGTCTACGGGTATAACCAGCCTCGTGTCATGGGCAGAACCAGCTCCGTTTTAGGGAATCCCCTCTCACACACACACACCCTTCGGAGGTGGGGAAAGGTAAGATGAAACCCACCCCCTTATATAACCATCTTAGGGAACCCTACTATAAACCATGCAAGTTTTCATGCCCATTGGACAGCCGTTTGGCCATGATTGATTGACATACGGGCGGACAGACATTACGCCTATTATAGTAAGTAATGAGTTAGGTTTGTACTGCAAATCTGTTTAGGCATCTACGTTTCGATGTCTTTAGATTAATTTTTTTTTTTTGGTTTTTTGTTTTTTTTTTTTTTATTTTTTTTTTGTGAGCAAGCTCCAACAAGGCAAAATTTTCAATCATGACAACGAGACGTTTGACACCACGAATTCCTTACTCGCCCCCCACCCTATAGCGATCTTAAAAGTGCTTCAGAGGCTATAACAGCCTATCAAAACTTCAACCTACCCCTACCACCAGGGGAATCTGGGAACTTTTTGTAATAACCAGGACCCAAACCAACCCGTCCAGATATAGCCGACAAGATAAGCGAAACGTCAAGTCCCTTCGAAAACTAGCTGTCTTTACACCCGAAGATGATTTCTGGATCTTTTGTTACTGTATGTATGTATACCCCATATTCGGCACCCCCCACCCCGACCACCCCGGCCCCCGGGACACGGAAGCACCATTGGCCATGCTTAACTTCAGCCTGATTTTATATATTGCTTAGACGTATTAATAGAAACGCCTCGCCCTCCCAGCAGTGTTTTAGTTAATGATTTAATTATAAAAGTAAGCAGCCAATGCTGCTCCCTTGAAGCTAACTTGTTGTTGGGAGAGTGGGTATTGTTCATAGGACTGATTATTTCCGGTCTTGACGGAAAGCTTTAGGGGTAAGAAGAGGCAGGTCACAAGAGGTAAGCTAAGGCCTTCGAAGAATGGATTTTTAGGGACTTCTACAATAAGAAGCCTATTTTCCTTCGCCCAATTGCTGGCGTTGTGTTTACCCACCTTTCAGGCAAATGCTCGAAGGCGATTTTGGAAGCCCCGTTGATTTCGAAAAACCACCCACATTATCGCTCTCAGTCGGCTGCGCGGGACGTGTTTCTTCGGGAACAGAAGGTCAAATTGCCCAGCCTCCCAAAATATGGCGGGCCTAACCCACGACGCACTGGTGGAAGCCCGGACCCCCAGAACCTGAAACAGAGGTCGGACCCGCATTCCTTCTTCCAAAGGATACATCAGAATATTGCATAAAGGTACGTCCTGAAAGTGTAAACTTCAACCCAGCACCTTTTACTACCATTACGGACTCCTTGCGAAATTCATTTCCCAAAATTCTTTAGTTTTTACCCCTTCTACATCAGAGAAAGCCCTTTGTCCCTCATTCGGGCCAACGTGGCCTTTCCCCTTTTGTGAACTTGTATTAAAGACCAAGCTTTCGTGTGATACCTCAGCCTGAACCATTTCGAAGTTTTACCTTCCCCCAATGTTAGGGAATTAATCCAGCCTTTAAATCAAAGCAAAGAAAGTCATTTTTTCTTTTTATGTCGTTTAAGTCTGGGATTTCTTTTCCAAGATTCCAATGGAGTCACGTGCCGTCTCTCTGCCGCAAATGTGTGCATTTTAACCCAACCCCGTGAATTTGAAAACCATGGCTTGGAATTGGAATGAGGACTTATTAAAGGCCCCAACCGTGGGGGCCCATATCATTTAACTTTTCTCCAGGCCAGCACGGGCCCTTTGTGGTAAATAAATAGTTTTAAAGTAACGAGCTGAGTTTTCTTGGCGGGACCTTCCCTCTAGAGAAAGAAATCAATAATAATCAGTTTTACAGGGTAAGTTCAGCAATTCCCTCTTTGAAATCCCTAAATTGCTTCCGTTTAACGTTATCTAGTCTCTTCACAAGGCCCTTAAATAACGTAACAATAAATAATATTAATATATATATATATTATATTTATTATTATACATATATATAATATATAAATATATTATACATATGGATATATTATACATATAATTATACATAATGGGATATTATATACAATATATACAATATGCATATATATTACATAATTTATACATAATGCATAATATATAACATATATTTTTTTAAACATTATTATATAATACTATATATTAAATAAATCGACAAAATTCAAAATTCCTTGCCTTAAACTTCTTATTCAATGTGTATGAACATCAAGCCATGTTTTTAGCAGAATATTCGCCTTGAAGTAAAGAAAAAAGGCCAGTAAGAAGGAAAAACTTGTTAACAAAAATTCAATTGATGCTGCCATAGTACTGTTTCCAAACAAAAATCAAAAAATGATTTGTACTACAATAAAAAAAAAAATACTCGATGACGACGCTTAAAAAGTGTTGCCTATCAAAAATGTTATACCAAGTGAAAATTAAACAAGATGAATGAGAAATAGGTTTTGCAAGAATCAAAGAAAACAAGCTCTCAAAAAGGAAGTTCTAGCAATCGGAAATTGGAAAACCGAGTCAAGTTGAACAAGCTTGAGAGAGAGAGAGAGAGAATTCAACAATTTATTGAACTCAAAATTTTAAAAATTTAAACCAGACTACGGACCCCCCCGCGTTTTCTATATGTCCGTACTTAGTTGCGTGTGTTTGGGGGGAAGAAGGAGGGTGGTTTTAAAATGTTACCGCTTTTTGTCAGACCTTAATGTTTTAAAAGGGCAAAGACGGCGTTCTTCCCTCCGCCGATTTTTCAATTCCTTTCGCAACGTGTGTGCGTCAGCTTAGAAAAAAAAACAAAAAAAAAAAAAAAGCCGTTACATTTACCTTTCATAAAGGGAATGAATCGCCAAACAAGAGTAACTTGTTGGATTTTGTCAAAACATATGAAGTGTACGACCAGTTTTCAATTAGCAAAAAAAGACCAATAAACCCCAACACACCAATTTAACCAAATTTCTTTAAATCTATTTCAACCCACTGCAAAGGCCTTGGAAAATAGTTTTCAATGAATATTCACAAGCTGGCAAACTACTTTTTCGAGAGTCAGGTTGCCATAGCATTTGGAGTGCTTTAAAAGTAAACCCGTTGGTATGGTCTATAATTGCTATAATGAATGGAAAGTTATTGGGTTTAATTCAATCTCAATTTCACCCTCTAACTAGGTTGTCAAAAATGTTAGAATTAGGCATCGAGTCCACCATTAAAACACACTTAAAAGTGAGCAAAAAAAAAAAAAACAACTTGCAACAAACTCAAATGCTGCGGCTCTTAAAAGGAACAGTTTATTTGCGTCTTTTTCACAAAATTTTTCAGTGTCTGACCACTACTTCCGCCTCAGATCTAATAAATCCTACACGTTAGCCTAATGGTTTTACAACAACAACAAAATTTAACCTTTACCGCCAAGAGTTTCAAATAAAAAATATGAAGTTCCT